>NW_017307033.1:31469-44538 GCF_000935625.1 Nanorana parkeri
TTAATATTGGAATGCTGGTTGGGATGACCAACAACTCTGAAGGCAGTAAAACAACTTATAAATGGGGATAACAAGGGAGATCTGTGACTAGCAATAGCATTATCCCAAAAACTCCTCTTGTGTGTCCCTCTTACATCAGCTCTTCTAGAATGGAGGTCTGAGAGGATCAGCGATGTCAGCAACTGCAATCTCCATCACTTACAGTAAAAATATGTACAGTACTGGATCTGTGTTATCTTCACATGCAGACCGTTTTTCCATCCAAATAGAGCCCCCTCCAACCCCCAGGCCTCATAGTAGCTGTATGGGCTTCTATGGCTATAGTTATGCCATTGTATGTTACTCCAAAATTAACTTCATCTGCCAATACAAAAGGCAATGGACCTCCATTGTCAACCATCTCTCCTACAAGTGAGTTAACCAGGGTGCTTTTAGAGCTGCATGTTATGGCACAGATTGTGTGAGAGCTACATATGTCTGGAGGGAAGTTTAGGAGAGCCACCATTGCCCAGAAGCACTGCCATTGCGTTCATTTGTTTTATTTTTGTGACCTCTACTGGTGGAAGACTAGAGTGCAGATCTACAAATGTGTTTTTGTGAGCTGCTATAGATCACAAAACCACCTGCTATAGTGTAGGAACACAGAGGACATGCAAGCTCCTTGCAGATAGTGATCTGGCCGGGATTTAAACCAGGGACCCCTAGTGCTGCAAGACAGAAGCGCTAACCACTACGCCACTGTGCTGTTTAAACTTTTTCTAGTAATAAAACTCTTAGAATATTTAGAGACTCCTAAAATGTACTGTAAATACTGTGATGCCAACACAAACATTCTGCAATAACATAAAGTGCTATCTACCCGAAACAGATTTTTCCACATTGGTTGACGTGGGACAGCGTTTGAACACTCACATGGTCTTCTATGGACTTCATGGAGAAATCTCACCCCACTCACAGCACAACTGTGACAAGTTATAGTTCTCTATATATTGCTATGTAGAATCCACAGCACAGACATGCAATATCATGGCAGCTGTAGTGATCTGCCATAGCAGTACATGTAGAGCTCACGGGTCAGTTATGGTAGCTTGTCTGAAAATCCAAGCCCAGTCTGTTCTTCTAGGTTGCGAGATCTTCCTACCACTATCTATTATAGCAGTGAAGACCTGGTGTGGGACCAAACTGTAAGGCAAAGATGGCGCCTGCGCGTGCGTATAGGCCTGTATTCCATGTTGCGCAACCAGAAGTGCGCACAAAGACGCGCAGATGCCTGTCGCATAGGAAGTGATGCACTCTCCCTAATAGACTGGCCTATATAAACGGACGTGCCCTGACCACAGTGCTGATGGTCTTCAGCTAGTGCTTCCTGTGTACCTGTCTTTCTGTGGATTGCTTGATCAGTTTTTGACCCGGATTGCCTGACTCTTCCTGCTAGCTGCCTGCCCTTGACCCTGGCCTGTTTATCGGACTTTGCCTCTGCTGATCGATTCTATACCTTGCTGCCCAACCGGTTTGACACTTGGCTTCCTTGACTATTCTTCTGCTTCCAGATCTTGCTGCCACACTGCCCGCCCGGGTTGACCTGGGCCTCGTCTGACAACTTGATCCAGGACTTCTGCTGCACCGTGTCCAGTCTCTCCAGTGGCACTCGTGCTACCCGCTGTCCCTTCACCCGCTGTTCCCATCTCAAAGGGGTGCAGGACACAGGGCGCAAGAGAAGCCTCTTTACATTACCGGTCTCCCACCAGGTACGTGATACAAACCCTATGCTACTCTACTCAATATAGCATAACAGACAGGAATAAAATGCTTTTCTTCAGTAACGCAGGGAAACGCTAGAACCCCTTTGAGATTATTATATCTGTCTGCATCCCTGTTGCAGACACTTCTTGGAACCTTGTGGTGGAACCTTGTGAACAGGACAAAAAATAAAGGCATTGATCATTGCTAACTGAGTCCCAGATAGCAGTAAAACCTGACAGACGTTCTAATACTTTACCAACACTAGAAAAGTGTTTTGGCTTCACATGCACTTAAAGTTAAACTCATCCAGGACTATTCTTTGCCTGCAAAACGTTTAAAGCAGATATCGATCACTAGGACAAAAAACAGTACAGGGACAATAACTATAAATATAAATCTAGTTCCTTAATAATAATAAAAAATAAATATAAATATCTGTTATGGCCATTTTTATATGTGGTCAGATAGAACTCATGCAATTCTTCTCTTCTGCTGATGTAATCAGCCATGGTCAGGAGAGATTTGTAACTGATGGGGGAGCTCTGTCCAAAACAAAGCACCGCACACCACTGATGCCACCATAAATATACTTTATTAAAAATCAGCAGCCAACATGGTAGTTGTCCCCACATAGCGGCCGCCCACCTCTAGCACATTTCACCTTAACAGGCTTAATCGTAGAGACTTGGGCATTTAAAGGAGGGATCCTTACACATACATCTCTGTAATTAACCCCAGAATGGTGAAATGCGTTTAGAGGTGAGCAGCCGCTAGGTGGGGACAACTACTGTGTAGCCCTATAATTATATATTTAATTATATGATTGTGCAAAAATATACAAATGTGTCAGTGACTTTTTTTAACATAAACAGCCTCTGCAAAAATCCTAAAACAGAAAGTATCTGTGTATATGTGAGAGATCACTAGAATGGGATATAATAAATAGAAGCACTGTTACTGACAGTGCAGGTGCTATGACTAATGAGGGAGGCTCTGTGACTGATGGGGGGACATGCTATGACCGTTATTCAGTTTATCAAATTTCTGTTGGAAGCAGAAAAAATGGGCAAGCGTAAGGATTTGAACAACTTTGACAAAGGTCAAATTGTGATGGTTAGACAACTGGTCAGAGCAACTCCAAAGCTGCAGCTCTGGTTAAAATTGGTCCAAGGGAGAAAAAACGGTGAGCTGGGAACAGGGTTGTGAGTGGCTAAAGCTTACTGATGCACATGGACAATGAAAGTGGGCCTGTGTAGTCTGATCCAATAAAAGAGCTATCGTAGCTCAAATTAATGAAAAAAATGAATGCACACAGTGTTCAGTTTGCAGTTTGTTGTGAATGGAGCTGCATAGCCACAGCCCATTTAGGGTGCCCATGCTGACCCGTGTCCACCGCCAAAAGTGCCTACAATGGGCACAAGAGCATTACAACTGGATCATGGAGCAATTGAAGAAGGTGAGCTGGTCTGATAAATCATGTTTTCTTTTAAATCATGTGGGTGGGCAGGTGCGTGTGTGTCACATATCTGGGGAAAAGATGGCACCAGTATGCGCTCTGGAAAGAAGGCAGGTGGGCGAAGGCAGTGTGATGCTCTGAGCAATGTTCTGCTGGGAAACGTAGAGACCTGCCATTCATGTGGATATAACTTTGACACGTTCCACCTACCTAAACATTGTTGCTGACCAAGTAAACCCCTTCATGAAAATTGTATTTCTTGATGGCAGTGGCCTCTTTCAGGAGGATAATGCAACCTGCCACATTGCAAAAAATGGTTCAAGAATAGTTTGTGGAACACAACAATGAGTTTGAAGTAGCAAAGACAGTCGCACTCCACGGATCTTCATCCAAATCCCAAATCTTTATTTTACTGTTTACCGTCCCTCCATGCATGCCTATCCTCTCACGCGTTTCACCATCACGGCTTAATCATAGAGGACTATGAGTTTGAGGTGTTGAATTGGCCTCCAAATTCTCCAGATCTCAATCCAATCGGACATTTGTGGGATGTTCTGGAAAAACTCTATGGAGTCCGATCTATAGAGGCCCTACCTTGCAACTTACAGGACTTAAAGGATCTGCTACTGACAGCTTGGTTTCATATACAACAGCATACTTGCAGAGGTCTAGAGAAGTCCATGTCTCAACAGGACAAGGTTGTTTTGGCGGTAAAAAGGACCTACTCAATATTAGGCGGGTGGTCATAATGTTATGGCTGACTGGTGTACATCAAATGTGCTGATTTACAGTACATGTGGGTTCACTGCTAAACATCAAAAATTTGTGTAGACAAGCACATGAGAATACTACCAAATGCATACAGTTGCCATTGTGCTCATTTTTTCTGTTTGTGTTGTGATGTAACAAATAGAAAATTTCTGAAAAGTAAGTTATTGTACAGCTATTTGGGTGGATGGAGGGCTGCACTTGAGGACTCCTATATATACTAAGTTGACCACCACTGCTCCACACAATCCATAGTGAACATATCAGCATTACATTATTATTTAAAAGGTACCTCTTTCTTCCAATTAATAAAAAAAGCTGCTCTTAGGTGATCTAGATCAGGGTCTCTGGCTACATCAATTAAGACTGCAGAGACATTGTTGTTTTCAGTCAGACAGACCTTATCAGTTGGTAATGCAGTAAGAAAAAAAGATCAGAAAGGCACAAGCAGGAGCCTACTTATGTAATGAGGAAATATGGTCACCTATTATACATTACATATATAAATATAAAAAAATATAGAAATAAAAGTATAGAAGCAAGGTATTCAATACAGAGTATCTGTTATGTTTTATTTCTGACTTGATTTCTGACAAGAACAGTATCAGACCAATGCTATCATAGTTTCTTCTTTACAATTTATAAGACTTTTACAAATAGCCAAAACAAAGTTTGACTTCCTTGGCCAATGGACACATGTCTCTTCAGAGCTGAATTTTTTTTTAACTTGCATTGTACAATCAAAGGAGATTTTGGAGTTGAGCTTTGTCCTCTCCCATCCTGCAGTAAAGTAGACAAATAGTTATAATGTATATGTGCAGATATATATATGTGGGCAAAAGTCTCTTTGTTCCAATATAGTAAAGCATTAAAAAAAATATCAAAAACAAATGCAACTTTCCAACAATCCTGATTATCTCAAAAGAGTCACCTGTTTGGTAAGCTAGACTCCACCCAGATATAAAAGGATTTGAATAAGCAATGGTACTCAAAAACTTTAAAACTACAAGACCTCACTGAGAGGACCTCACTGCTGGACAACCAATGGAAAGTATCCACATTTCCTAGGCACCCAATGAAGGATCCTCCTCCTCTGCAATTCAGAAAACAGAACAATTGGGACCCAGCATGTCACATGACTTTATTAAGGTGAGTATATACTGTAGATCTTCTTTCTACAGGATGGGCTGCCTAATGACATCAGACACAGCAGCTAAGAGCCTTCCCTACTCCAAGAGCCACTGACAGTCATGAAAGCAGCACTTGGCGGGGCACCTAAACTATGGGGAAACACAGGCATGGCATCCTGTATCTCCCAACGGCACTCACTGGCACGTGAACAAAAAGGAGGGGGGCATGCCCACGAAAATGCCTACAGGAGATACAGACACACAATGCATCAGCGTGGCGTCCTGTAATTCCTAGCAGTCATCCAAGGGGCCCAAATTGGCCATGCTAGCATTGATCTGCTTCCATGGTTGGCATTGTAAAATTGCAACAGCACAGAAGGGGGACTGGCAGGATCACCAGGTATTTCTCACAGACAAAGATATCAGGCTACATTTTCAAACATAGACACACAAACACATAGTGTACATGTAATTTATTTTGGGGTAACATACACTTTAAAGCCCAACTTTTTGTTTGCTTTAGAGAATGCAAGGTTCTCTTCATTACAGAAGAATTCACTGGCACGGGCTGCGGGAGCGGTGAGTATTTGCTATCTTCTTTCGAGGAGATAGGTTTCCTTTTTTTGTTTGAGCAACAGTGTCATCTAAAGCTTTTCACAGACCCGTGTAGATAAATAAATAATGGAACGTTATTTGGTTATGAACTAAAGTTTTCTAAAAATTATTAATATTTTCTATACTAATAAAGTATATTATTACAATGAATCATTGGTAAAACACATCAGCTAGTTTAGAAAAAATGTTTTGTAGACCTTGTTGATGAATATTTACATGGAAAACTTTACTGCCTACAGGTAAATCCCTTAAATATGGAATGTACATGGATAATCTTAATTCTGGTAAAATAAATAGAATAATATTATGTCAGTGTTTTACTGTTTCCATGGTATGCAAACAATTTAGTCCAGACAGCACTTGGTATTGCCAGGAGAATGTGGGAAAATAAACATAATTGCTGCATGAATATAGAGAGAATTTTGTACAGAATATATAATGACATTCTAACAAGAAATGTATTATTCCTCAGAAAAAAATGCTTGAACTGATGTCAAAACTTTATTCTTAGTTTTAGATAGAGTAAAGGAGGGTTGTAACTCCTATTAGCCTTTTTTTGTCATCTGTGTTCCTTTTGGGAGGTTTCTCTTCACTTCCTAATAGTCACAACAGGAAGTAAGAGGAAATCACGGCAAAGAGGAAAATCCCCAATGGCCAGCAGGGTCACCAGAACTACTGTCCCCACTGGGATATTTGCCATCTATTCCTGTTCTGATGACCACCCAAAAGTCGGGATTTTCTTTCTGTCAGTGATAACGGTCACCAAGACCAATAGTCCAAACTGGGGAATTGACAGTAATAAAAACCCAACGGGTGTTCTCACTCCTCTCCACCATCCAAAACTAAAAGAAAATGTTTTGGCTTCACTTTACTTTACTTTAATTTTCTTTAGGTATTTGTAAACCCCTAACACTATAATGTATGTATATCATGCAACTTGTATCTGCATAGCATGAATCATCATTAATTGCTTAATTTAGGCTTTTTTTTCTGTCGAGTCATTTCCGAAGATACTGATACTCGCTTAGTTTTCTAACATGCTCTTTGTAGTAGGATGCAGACACTGGAGTCTCTCTCTTGTCAACAAGTCATGCTGACAATCAGTACCGCACACACCTCTCCATTTACTGCAGTAGGAAGAGCAGCTAGGCTTGGGTTTTTTGATGAAAAATTAAAGTATACCTCAAAACGTTTTAGTGGCTTTGGATAGAGTAGTGAATTTCCAACTCTATATTTTTAGTTTCAATCTACAAATAGATCTACAATGATTTTAGTTTGCTGAATCTCTAGATAGGTTGATAGGTGCAACATGCAGTTTTACTCAAGGTAAGCTTTGCTAATGTCAGTTGGGTTGCCTTGTTGACCAATAGACAGTCATAACAAAGGTAGAGCGAAGTGGCAACATCAATTAGGAAGTCAATATTAGGATGCATTGATTCAGAGTTCCCAAAGTGCTCTTGAACATAATGGAGAATATGTGCAGACACCTATAAGGGCCAATTTTGGATTTTTTTGCAATCATGTTAATATTGAGACCTCATCCCTGCTTCTCCCGTCATGTTAATATTGACACCTCATCCCTGCTTCTCCCTCTCTGGGAGCTGGACGAGCATTGGGGGTGCTCTACTTGACCAAAGAAAATATTTTCCAGCATAGGACAACCCAGAATTATCTGGCTACACCTCATAATGCAGTAAGCACTGTCAACACTTGCTTGATGACAGCACCTTTACAGTGGTAGAAGCGCTGATGTCACTTGAGGGCCGCAATGAGGAAATGTAGAGCAGTGAGTTTGACAATGCTTCTGCAAAGCAGAGATATTATAGCCTTGTTAACCCTCTGCAGGAATTTAAGCAATGTTGGCAGCACTGGCAGGATCAACAGGTAAAACTGGGGAAGCAAAGGGATTTGGAAATATGATTGTAATGGCTGAGAAAGTGAAGGATTGACCCTTTATTAAAATAAATATTAATTTGGCCTGGAGCTACACTTTATTGGTCTTCATACTATCCATGTGTATGCATTATTCCAGTGTGCGTTATGGATGATTTCTATTTTTTTTATGTATCCAACCTTTTTTTCGCCATGTATGCACAGAAAATGGCTGACTAGGTCGTATATATCCAGTTAAAAATGGCATACTCACTCTTTTAGGCCAGTGGACCACTTGTGCAATGTTAGTCCTCATCATGAGATTCATGGTGCCTATGATGTTTAAGGAGCCCATGTAGGAGTCCATGGTGTGTGTGGTGGCCATGGTGATGTTCATGGTGTCTATGATGATGATGACTTCCATGGTTTCCATGCAGAAGAGTACCAATAAGTCCCTGGTGCCTCTGTGACTCATCATGGTCATGTGATTCATTCATATTTTGTCCATCTTGTTCAGATTGATGTACACTTGCTGCAGGGTAGGAATGGGTATTTAAACAGGCCCCGGTGTAAGACGCTGGGGGAGTAGCATAGCCTTGACCTTGTGGTGTATATGGTACTTGACTATATGGGGGTGGTGCAGAGTGCTGGCTACCATATGGTGAGAATTCAGATGGTGACTCGCTGTATGGTGGAGGTGCAGATGGAAACTGACCATTATATACTTGTGTAGATGGCATAACACCATAGGGCGGAGGTGCGAATGAAGGGTGCCCACTTGTATTACCTAAAAAATAAAATGCTTCAGAATGAATTCTGACCTTAAATTATTATAGCCTTACATAAAATAGACTGCACAGAGTTATGCTGCATTTTCCAATAATCTACAGAGAAATATGACATTGGGTTCTATATATTCATTTATACAGCCTTGAGATTTCTGCAATAATAAGATATTGGTAGTGTAAAGTAATTCACAGCAAGCAGTAAGAATCAGCTTTAACCACTTCAAGACCAGGTGTTTAGACCCCCTTCCTGGAAAGGCCATTTTTCAGTATTCAGCGCTGCGATACTTTGACTGACGTTTATTCCGTCATGCAAAGCTGTACTGAAATGAATTTTACACCATTTTCTGGGGACAGAACGCTCGCACGCGCCTAGTGGCGCGCGCAAGGGGGCGTGTCTGAGCGGACGTCTAAAGACGCCCGCTCAGATCTAGAGAGCTCCTGGCCGGCCGTTTTTTTACTACGGCCGGCCCGGAGGCAGTTAAAGTCCTAAAAAAACCTAAACCCTGATATTTCATTTGTTGCTCGAGGTTATGTAACACAGTTGCATTGCTCCTTACACTACTTTATGTTATTTGCATGTTAGGTTACTCCAGGGATATTTTCATGATTGCTCATCTGCAGCAAACAAGGATATGGAATGTTGAGAACTTGTGGAAAGATATGTGAAATGTTCACTTTGATTACTAACCTTGGTTTGAGTTCATGATGACAGACCTCTAAAATCAATTCCAGAAAAAAAATCAATTAGTCTGTGTACAGGTTCTGAAACATTTGTATTAATTATCATTGTAAAATACAAGATGAGTAAATGTTATCAAATCATAGCTCACATACTGTAGTTTAGCCACTTCAAGACCAGGTGTTTAGACCCCCTCCTAATGTCACCTAGGACCCCCCAAAAGAAGCTGATGAAGCACAGATCTGCTCCATCAGCTTCTTTCCAGCTTCTGAAGCTGGAGAGTGACACAAGAATGCGGAAGTGATGTATTATACAACACTTCCGCATTCTTGCAGAGGAGAGGGGACCGGAGGGAGCTCGTGTACCGATCTCTCTCTGATCCCCTGTGACACAGGCGACATGCTGATCCCGGGCTCGCACCGGAGCCCGGGATCAGCGGGGCAAAGGCGGGGGGGACCGCAGAGGGGGACCGATCGGCACCCTATACACGCGATCCACCAACTCTACAACCGGCGGATCGCTTGTATGGTAACAGGCATCTCAGCCTGTTTTTAATACCGGCCACTTCCCGCGCGAGGGGGCGTGTCTGAGCGGACGTCTACAGACGCCCGCTCAGATCTAGAGAGCTCCCGGTCGGCCGTTTTTTTTACTATGACCGACCTGGAGGCAGTTAAACAGGAGGTCAATACCTAATTTTTAGTAGATGCTGGAAAGTTAAAGTCACACTATCACCCTGATGAAGGGACCCTGTGCGGACCCCAAACGTTGGTTCTTTGGTTTGTGACGTTATGTCCGATCAAATGGACGTTTACTATTTGAAAACTATTTATTGAGTGCTGGTGATTCCTGTTTTCTAAAGTTGAACTCCAGACACAAAAACCTTTACTTAAATTTAAACGATCAATACCCACAAATGTCATTTGCACCAAATGCCCTTTGCAAACCCAGTTATGACCCTGTAGATGTTGAAGTGGAGTAATCACTGAGCTGCACTGTGTCTGTGCAGAGAGCAGAGCTGTGGGAGGGAACCAGTGGGAGCACCCACTACATTCCACCTGCAGAAAACTACAGGAGGGTGTGGCTACAAGACCAGTCACCCTGCACAAGGAGGGAGAGAAGAACTAACTGGTCAGATCTGGAAGAATGTTATACTTGAACACAGGGCCGGATTGGGACTAAAAATAGGCCCGGGCATTTTAGACTGAGCAGCCCAATCACGTGACCACCAACAGGCCCCACCCCTCACAACAGGGGGCGGAGCCAAACACAGAAGCGCAATCGAGGGGCAGGGCCGGCCACTAGTAAGTACCGGAGGGCTACAGCTGACACACAAGCCCTGCTACAACCAATACACAAACCTTGCAACAATATAGGAAGCTTGCTATTGAGAATAATGACCTACAGTGCAGAGGCCAGAGGTGGGGGGGGAGGTTCTAGTCTCAGGTGACGCCTCCAGTCCAGCATGATGCCCAGCTCCCTCCTTGTGCCCTCACTTCAGGACCCGCTCTTTCTCTGCCAATGGTAGCCCTGCAGTCTTATTCCTAGCCTATGGCAGCTGAAGTGGACGGAGGAAGTTGCAGGTGGCCACCGAGGAGCCCGACTATTTAGCGGGCTTTCAGAAAGGCAGCCGGTGTTCTGTCAAACTCCAACTCCTCAAGATCAGCAACGACCTGACTTACTTAGAAGTAAGAGGTTCGGCCTAGAAGGCTCTACTGCACGTGGGCCACCCGCGGCACTTCCCTATACACATACTACAGAGCAATAAAGTATTAAAATGAACTAGGGTCAGACTAATTCAGCACGTTATTAATCTGAGTGCCCCACTCCAGAGCCGTAGCTTGTTCCTTTTGAGCCCGAGGCAAGAACAGAAAATTGTGCTCCCCAACAGACGTGTGCGGTATTGTGACATCATGCGCCCCGCTTCCAGGATGGCGGCGCGCATGCGCAGATGGCCAAATCCAAAATAGCATAAAAATTTGTTTTGTTTGATGATACTAATGAAAACATTTTTAGCTTCCGTTCATTTTGTCCTAAACTAATTTCTTGTCTTTGCACGTGTCTAGTAATATGTGTGCATGAGTGTGTGTGGGGTATTTATTATTTTTATTACTTATTTTTTTACTGTTGGGGGGCTTCGGGGAAATATCAGAAGTCTTAACAGACCCCTGACATTTCCCTTTTGAAATAGAAAAAGAGATTGAGGACACAGAGTCCTCTGCAGATACCGGTGGGGGAGAGCAACGGGATTCCGATGAGAAGCTGGAGCCTGTGCCGCTCCTCTTCTCCCTGCTGAGCCGCGGCCGCGTTGGCTGCCTGGTGCCCCTGTTGCCAATGGCGCTCTGTGCTCGCCATTGGCCCTGGCTGCGCCCCCTCTCAGCTGCGCCGGAGGCAAGTGCCTTACTCGCCCCATGGTAGCTACAGCCCTGCCCCACTCAATATGGACGCAAGCGGTGGCCATATTGAGTGGGGCAATTTAGATGAATAATGTCCTGGATTAGTCTGACCCTAGTTCATTTTAATATTTATTAAAATTTGTAGTATGTGTATTTTTGAAGCTTATTTATATGCAAATCACCGCGGCCCATTCATATGTAAATATCGCGGCCGGTGATCGATCAAAACTATCACAGGAACAGCGCCAGCAGCTCCGGAGAGCGCACAGAGTAGAGACTAGAGAGAGCTGGGTGAGCAAGTGTTTTTTTGGCCTCCCCCACCAGCTCCCTCTAGTCTCTACTGTGTAGTAGTGACGGCTCTGCTAAGAGCCGGCCATCAGGCATAGCAAACCGGCCCGAACACAATCAGGTTGATTGTGTTCGGGCCGGCCCGTCCCACCGGGCAAGTGCCCGGTTTGCCCTATGGCCAGTCCGGCCCTGCTTGAACAATATAATCTTATCCCTGAGTTCAGCTTTAAATTGCCATACATATTCATTTCTTACTTTGATGATTCTATTGGTGAAATAACTGAGCTTGACTTCCTGGATCTCACATTATTGTGGATGATGCAACAGCAGTTGCCAACATTATCAGGGACACCCAAAACTCCCAAAACGGACAGGACATATACAAAGCCAATAAATGGCCCAGCCGCCTGGACACCATCTATAGTCAAAATATAATTTTTGAATAAATTGATCTTTCAAACTGGGCTTTTGATTAAACTGTTAAATTCTGGCAACAGGAAGGATCATGACGTGAGGTGTGTAAAGGTGCCCATACATTTTACAACCATTGCAAGACCTTAGTCTTGCGATGGTTGTAAAGTAATTTAAAAAACGTACGATCTGCCCATTTTGGACAGGCAGATCATACTTGCGATCATCGATGACTGCAATGCTGAACGGGCAGTGTGCGCGTGCGCACACCGCCCGTTTTATAGATGACATTTGAGTTGATTTGATGTTTATCACTTTTATAGATGACCTTTGAGTTGATTTGATGCACGTTTACTAATTGATTGCAACAAGGAATTTTATCATAATAAGGTTTATTTAATTGCACTTTTGCACAAAGTGAAATTGGTATTTAATATTTCACTGGCTACCACCATGGTATGGTAACAGATTATACACTAAGGATTATAAACACCTATATATATTTTCTTGATAACACGTTATTTTGATAACGCGTAGTTACACATTTGATAGTTCACCCATTGGTGACCCCGAGCGCTGCGGTTTACTAGAAGTGTGTCAGGGTCAGGGGCGGATCCAGAGTCTATTCTCGGGAGGGGCACTGCCAGAAAATTAAGTAGATCCCTGGATCCAGACAAGCCCAGCCTCCTGTCTCCCACGCTGTCAGAAACTGCATACAGCGTGTGCTGGTTACTACTTAAACCGGCGCGCTGTGTGCAGCTTCTGAGAAGAAACGCTATTAGCGTAGCGAGGAAGCCAGCTGCGCATTTTGCATCACTCACGCTACGCTAATAGCGTATCTTCTCAGAAGCTGCACACAGCGCGGCGGTTTAAGTAGTAACCAGCACACGCTGTATGCAGCTTCTGACAGCGGGGGAGACGGGAAG
>NW_017307033.1:45211-48193 GCF_000935625.1 Nanorana parkeri
ACACACGCACACACATAACCCCAGTCCGTGCCCCCCCAGCCCAGACCTTACCAATCAATACTTCACAATCCTTTCGACCAGCGTTCACTGACATTGATTTGCATATGAATTAGCCGCGATATTTACATATGAATGGGCCGCAGCTTATTTATATGCAAATCACCGCGGCCCATTCATATGTAAATATCGCGGCCGGTGATCGATCAAAACTATCACAGGAACAGCGCCAGCAGCTCCGGAGAGCGCACAGAGTAGAGACTAGAGAGAGCTGGGTGAGCAAGTGTTTTTTTGGCCTCCCCCACCAGCTCCCTCTAGTCTCTACTGTGTAGTAGTGACGGCTCTGCTAAGAGCCGGCCATCAGGCATAGCAAACCGGCCCGAACACAATCAGGTTGATTGTGTTCGGGCCGGCCCGTCCCACCGGGCAAGTGCCCGGTTTGCCCTATGGCCAGTCCGGCCCTGCTTGAACAATATAATCTTATCCCTGAGTTCAGCTTTAAATTGCCATACATATTCATTTCTTACTTTGATGATTCTATTGGTGAAATAACTGAGCTTGACTTCCTGGATCTCACATTATTGTGGATGATGCAACAGCAGTTGCCAACATTATCAGGGACACCCAAAACTCCCAAAACGGACAGGACATATACAAAGCCAATAAATGGCCCAGCCGCCTGGACACCATCTATAGTCAAAATATAATTTTTGAATAAATTGATCTTTCAAACTGGGCTTTTGATTAAACTGTTAAATTCTGGCAACAGGAAGGATCATGACGTGAGGTGTGTAAAGGTGCCCATACATTTTACAACCATTGCAAGACCTTAGTCTTGCGATGGTTGTAAAGTAATTTAAAAAACGTACGATCTGCCCATTTTGGACAGGCAGATCATACTTGCGATCATCGATGACTGCAATGCTGAACGGGCAGTGTGCGCGTGCGCACACCGCCCGTTTTATAGATGACATTTGAGTTGATTTGATGTTTATCACTTTTATAGATGACCTTTGAGTTGATTTGATGCACGTTTACTAATTGATTGCAACAAGGAATTTTATCATAATAAGGTTTATTTAATTGCACTTTTGCACAAAGTGAAATTGGTATTTAATATTTCACTGGCTACCACCATGGTATGGTAACAGATTATACACTAAGGATTATAAACACCTATATATATTTTCTTGATAACACGTTATTTTGATAACGCGTAGTTACACATTTGATAGTTCACCCATTGGTGACCCCGAGCGCTGCGGTTTACTAGAAGTGTGTCAGGGTCAGGGGCGGATCCAGAGTCTATTCTCGGGAGGGGCACTGCCAGAAAATTAAGTAGATCCCTGGATCCAGACAAGCCCAGCCTCCTGTCTCCCACGCTGTCAGAAACTGCATACAGCGTGTGCTGGTTACTACTTAAACCGGCGCGCTGTGTGCAGCTTCTGAGAAGAAACGCTATTAGCGTAGCGAGGAAGCAACAGCCGCCTGTTGTATTCGGATCTCGCACAGCACACACACCGTAACATACAGCTGTCCCTCCGTGTGTGTCTAGGGTTGCCACCTGTCCAGGATTCACCCGGACAGTCCAGGTTTTGAATGCTGTGTTCGGGTTTCATGGCAGCAGAAACCCGGACACAAGATGTCAGGCAGACAGGGGCAACCAAAATTATGATAGGGGCTGCTGGCCCCCCACTGAAAACAGTCTCAACTGTGATATTTACATATGAATGGGTGGCGCTATTTACATATGAATAAGCTACGACTTATTTTCCCAAAAAAATGTCTGCGCGTCGCCTGAGTGTTCGGGATTCGCTTGGAGAAAAGGTGGCAACCAGGGCCGGACTGGGACTAAAAATAGGCCTGGGCATTTTAGACTGAGCAGCCCAATCATGACCACCAACAGGCCCCACCTCTCACAACAGGGGGCGGAGCCAAACACAGAAGCGTAATCGAGGGGCAGGGCCAGCCACTAGTAAGTATCGGAGGGCTACAGCTGACACACAAGCCTTGCTACAACCAATACACAAACCTTGCTACAATATAGGAAGCTTGCTATATCTGTAATATATCTGTAAAAAGTAAGTCAAGGCAACTGGACTTTCTCTATTTTACTTGAAGACATTTCACTAGTCATCCAACCAGCTTTCTCAATTCAGAAATTTCTGAATTGAGAAAGCTGGTTGGATGACCAGTGAAACGTCTTCAAGAAAAATACAGAAAGTATTTTTTCTGTATTTTTCCATGTGACCTGGATGAATGAACCTTCACAGACATATTGCTATAGAGAATCGGATCTCACTGGATGCAGTCTCAGGGGGCTGTGCAGGATCTGTGGAGGGCTCTGCCCACCATAGACCTCGCAGAGCTCACCACAGATCTTGCAAAGCCCCTTGAGACCCAGCAAAGCCCCCCACAGATCCTGCAAAGACCACCTGAGATCCTGCAGGATCTGTGGTGGGCTTAGCAGACGGCAGAGCCCCCTCAGATCCTGCAGAGCCCACCAAAAGAATTGCACAGCAGACCTGAGACTTTTTGGTGGGCTGTGCAGAATCTATGTTGGGCTCTGCCAGCACATTCCTCTTACCTTGCACGGCCTGACCTCTTTGGAACACGGCCTCCTCATCCTCGGCGCTCGACACGGTCTCCTTGTCATCTTCGTCGCCCGACTGGAACTTCGGCGACGCCTCCCGCTTCCTCTGTCAGTGTCTCTGTCCCCCGCCTCTTCCATCTCGGGGGCCACTTGACAAATTTTTTTCTCTCATGGGGTCCGTCTGCCAAATTTCATACTTTAAAATAAAATGTAACTATATCCAGTTTAAAGGAGAACTATGAGGTGAGTGCTTTTCACTCACCTCATAGTTCTAGCCGACCTGTGACAAAGAGACTGTCACAGGTCGGCTCAGTAGATCGGGAAGTGAGTGAACACATAGCGGCGTTCGCTCACCTCTCGATCCTGTCACGGCTCTCTGCCGTGACAGGGGA
>NW_017307033.1:48483-87790 GCF_000935625.1 Nanorana parkeri
AACACAATCAGCCTAATGTTTGGCCCGCCCCGGCCCCTATGCCGAAGCTGCTGGCCGCCGAAGGGTGCGGGGGAAGGGAGATGCCGGGAAATCGCCCGGTATGGCCGATGGCCAATGTAACGAAACTATTCGCACTGACCGCCAATGTAACGAAAGTGTTCACAATGACCGCCAATGTAACAAACGTATACACCAAACACATGCTTAAACTTAACTTGTTCTTGTAGTCTTCAGGCAGTTTCTTCTTCCTTGGGGGGGGGGGCATCAGCATTGATTTGCATATGAATTAGCCACGATATTTACATATGAATGGGCCGCGGCTTATTGATATGCAAATCACCGCGGCCCATTCATATGTAAATATCTCGGCCGGGACAGGAACAGCGCCAGCAGCTCCGGAGAGCGCACAGAGTAGAGACTAGAGAGAGCTGGGTGAGGAAGTGTTTTTTTGGCCTCCCCCACCAGCTCCCTCTAGTGTCTACTGTGTAGTAGTGACGGCTCTGCTAAGAGCCGGCCATCAGGCCGCAGGACACACTGCGGGACGGGTGGCTGCGGCAGAACACTAATCTCGGGGGGGGGCAATTGCCCCGTTGCCCCCCCCCCTGGATCCGCCACTGGTCAGGGTGGGAAGTAGTTGGCAAAGGATTACATAACAACATGTTTTTTCATGTAGCTAACCTCTAACTATGGAAATGCAATCACTCCCTGATGTTTGAAACTGCAAGTGTGTATTGAGCTAAATGGTTCATTAGATACATGCACTTAGTGCAGTATTTACTTTACCATGCCAAAAAGAACTGAACATTGGGGGAACCTGCTACTCAACCAACCTGAGATCTAAACAATCTAGAAACAGACATTTCCAGACTCAATAGTGTAAAAACATTTTATAACATCCAAAGCTGAGCTCTATAATGTGATTATTCTGTTGAGTATGGTTATCGCAATCAAACAAGCTTTACTTGTATTCTTTGTAACCTTGACGTTGCAGAAGGTTCATTGAGATAAGAAATAGCAAATCTGAGACACAAAAAGGTTATGCACTTACCTGTTCTGGATACAGCTGGAGTTATGATTGCTCTTTCAAAGAATGAGAACACATTTATATAAGGGCGGCAGGGAGGTACCAGTCAGGTTTGCCAGGTGATAACGTTGGTTTCCATTACAGCATGCCTGACGCTGGTTGCAGCCCGCCCATCAACAGCAAAAAGATAACATTTCCTTCTGTAAAGGTTCCCTTCAGCTAGTTATACAAGGATAGGCTGGACCTCCCAACTCAACTCAAATCTGAGCCCCCTTTATTAACAGATTAATCCATACAAGTGTCTGCCCCATCTGGTCAATTGGTGCCACTGCTAAATATGTGAACCATGCAAGGAACAAAGAAGATGCCAGATTATGTTAAAATTAAACCTGTATTAAGAGAGATACATCGGTAGCAATTGGTAACCTCACCTTATGAAAGGCATAGTTGATTGGCTCTTTTGTAATCCAGTGATTTCAGTACTTTCAGGTTCACTGACTTCCAACAAATGTGCGGATTAGGATTTCTGTAGACAAGTGCGATTCGTTTCAGAAAGATTCCTTATTCAGACAAATTTTCGGAAGTTCAAACATTAAAACACATCCGAATTTCCAAATTACAGCAATAACGAATGCATACAAATACAAACTTCCAAAAACGAAAATTTCAGATGCATCCGAGTTTCTTTCCCTAATAAAGTTTTATTGTGTTAAGCATCAACTTAAAAAAAAAAATCTAAATTTTCATTAGCAGTAGTATGTACGAAGTTTTTGTTGCAGCAAAGTGACAATAGACAAAACATTTTTAAAAATTACTTTTTTTTTTACAGTCCACAGAAGAGGAAGAAAAAAGCATGAGGTTCCCCCCATTTAATACCAGACTCTTTAAGTCTGGTAGGAATATTAGGAGGGACTCCCCCAAGTTCAAAATAAAAAATAAGTGTGTAGAGTTCCCCCAAAAGTCATACCAGGCCCTTTAGGTCTAGTAGGGATTTTAAAGAGGAACACCACTCCCCAAAAATGAGGAAAAAAATGTGGGGTCCCTCCTAAAATCCCAACCAGACCCTTGATCCGAGCACAGGCCTGGCAATGCAGAAAAAAGGGGGGGCATCGAGCTCCCCCACCCTGAGCCATACCAGGCAGCGTGCCCTCGCCATTGGGAGGGTGTCCCCATGCCAATGGGCACAAGGGCCTCTTCCCCAAGTAACTCTGAGGCAGTTGTGAGGAACTGACAGCCAAAGGGAGGAAATTAGAAAAACAAAAAGACGGGGGATATGCCTGGAAACAGAAGAAGGTGTCAGTGCGGTGCTACATGAAAGAATAAAAAGTTACATTGTCAGCTGCAAATCCTATGTGATTAGGGAGGGGAGGAAAAAAAAAAAAAACCTAGGCAGTAGGATTCTTCTCAGGGACATAAATAATCATAGTGACAGTGTGAAGGTATGGTGGAAAACCCCAAAGAAAATAATGGAGAGAGTAGGTAATAAATTGTTTGATGGGATAGGTATTATTGAGATTGTCCCTAAATTCAGATTGGCCATGATGAATTAATTGGTAAGTCAAACATTTTGTCTTCTTCCAATGCAACAGTGGTAACAATTGACAGTGGGTATGTTACTATTCCGGTCAGTTGGTTTAAAATACGTCTTAGTACAAAGATTCTACTCTCTTCAACCTAAACACTAACAAAGCTAAGAAGTTAATACTCTATTTATTACACACTCCAGAAAATGAATGTCATAGCTATTCACTAATCAAATCCAATTTTTTTTAAAGAATCCAATGTCTACTCTCACATGATAATAATGTACTCAATATAGCGTGTCAAAATAATTATTTCCTTCCACTCCCAAGTGTAAATCACTTCATCCTCCCATTTACTCATATATATGTTGGCTACGCTAGGGGCATACTTTGCTCCCATGGCTACTCCTTTAGTTTGAAGGTAGTAGCCATTCTTTTCCCAGAATTTGTTATGTTCCATAGACAACTCTAAACAATCCATGAGAAAACCAATTTGTTCTGTCACCAAACTAGAAGCCCAGGAAAGCATCCATTTTACAGCCATTAGGTCGTCCATTTGTCTAATATTTGTGTAAAGATTATTCACATGATTTGAAGCTAAAACATAGGGGTCTATTCATGAAGAAGCTTCGGCCGATCCTTCGGCTAGCTTCGGCCCCAGGACCCCTTTGGCTAAGTAGAACCGAAGGGCTACTGTACAGGCTATTCACTATAGCCCGTACAGCTCTCGAACTTGGCCGAGCGGCTCAGTCGAGCCGAACGCATATGCCTTGGCTCGGCTGAGCCGCGCTGAAAATGGTAGACAGCCTACTTCTGACAGCTGGGCGGAGCCAGCCGTGATCTTAAGGCTGGCTCCGGCCACTTGCAGAGAGATCAGCGTTCCTGGTTACCAGCTAACCAGGGACACTGATCTCCAGACAGCCTAACTCTCCCGCTCCCGGCCGCCAAGGAGAGAAACACTGCTTTTTCTTATTTTTTTTATTCTGACATGTAGCCGTGTCAGAATATAAAAAAAATTATAATTTTTGGCCATAGGAATGCATTGCTAGATTCCTATTGGCTATTTCAATTTGCAATAGCCAATAGCAAATTAGCATTGCACCCGCCCTCTGCTGCAGTTCTCCAACAGGTCCACCACTACTGATTGACAGCAGTAGAGGGCGGGTACAATAGCTAGCAGGAGACTCCCGGGAGTTTTTTTTTTCGTTTTTTTGACGGCAGCAGAACCGCCGGCCAATAGAAAACAGTTAGGCGGACAATCATTTCCTATTTATTTTTTTCTACTTTTTAAACAATTTTTCTGCTCGGTCCCACAGCCAGAAGCCTGCTGGAGGTTCGGCTTAGCCGATCCAGATGTTGGATCGGCTGAGTCGAACTCCTTCTGCACCGAAGCTACCCGATGTACGGCTGATTTCAGCCGATATAAGGCTGAAATCAGCCATACCAGCCTGAAGTGAATAGCCGAACAGCGTTCGTCTCACTTCGCTTTAGGTCGGTCATTCACTCGGCCTTAACATAGGGGTGACTGGAGCTCCTGCAAATAGGCCTGGCCGAGCTGACCCGACGCAACCTAAATTGCAGCCGGCCCGATGGCCCAGTTACTGACCACCTGGAGCCCGTACTGACCGCCTGGAGCCCTCACTCACCACCTGGAGCCCGCACTGACCACCTGAGGGCATGCACTGACCGCCTGAAGCCCGCACTGACCGCCTGAAGCCCATACTGACCAGCTGGTGGCTGCAATGACCACCTGGAGCCCCCACTGACCACCTGAAGCCCATACTGACTACCTGGAGCCCACACTCACCATCTGGTGCCCGCACTAACCATCTAAAGCCCATATTGACCACCTGGAGCGTGCACTGACCCTCTGGAGCCCTCACTGAGCACCTGGAACCCACACTGACCACATGGAGCCCACACTGACTGCCTCAGAGCCTGCACTGACTGCCTGAGAGTCCGCATTGGCCCCCCGAGAGCCCGCACTGCCCACCTAAGAACCTGAACAGCCTCCTGAGAGCCTGCACAGCCCCCCCCCCCATAACCCCCCCACCTCTCCTGAGACCCTGGAGACATCAGGCCGCAAACCCGGAGGAACAAAGAGTATGTAGCTTCATATTATTCTGCATTGCTGTATAAAGTAATGCTGGGATTTGTAGTCCTCTATAGCTGATAGTATTATTCTGCAGTGCTTTACAAAGTATTGCTGGGATTTGTAGTCCTCTATAGCTGGTGCCATTCTGCATTGCTTTATAATGTATTCTGCAGTGCTTTACAAAGTATTGCTGGGATTTGAAGTCCTCTATAGTTAGTGGTATTCTGCATTGCTGTATAATCTATTTCTGGGATTTGTAGTCCTCTGTAGCTGATTATTCTGCAATTCTGTGTAATGTATTACTGGGATTTGTAGTCCTCTATAGTTGGTGGTTTTCTGCATTGCTGTATAATGTATTGCTAAGAATTGTAGTCCCTCTACAGCTCGGAGTCAGTGGCAGATCTACCAGGGTCGCAGCTGAAACCAGGCCCTGGCGCTCCACCACTGACTCCAAGCTGTAGAGAGACTACAAATCACAGCCCTGACAGGAGGAAGAGGGCATCGGTGACCATCGCCATTTCCATAAAAAGGCCCACCAAAATCCTCAGCACCAAGCCTGTGATGCTCTTAATCCGGCCATGTCACTATGGGTATACGTTTTTCCTATGCTTGAACTACTGTTTATCTTATTTAAACCTGAATTGGTTAATAAATATTTTTTAACAATTATTTTCCTAATAAACTTCTGGAGATCAATATATGTTTCAAATTTGTTGTTTCCTATTGGGTACATTAATTCCGGTTTGGAGACTCCTGGTATCTTTCTTGGTATGGGCTCGAATTTTGTTTTTTGCCTCTAAATCTAATTTGGTTAGGAACCATTGCAATTTCTCTGCCAATTCTATATAATCTTTCTTGGAATGGGGGCCACCTTCTCTCTAAAACTTTGATTCTTGCTCTGTAATATTTCTCATTTTTGTTTCCTCCTTTTAATCAGTAGTCCAAGAAACTGTCTCCCACATTAATTAAAGAAATGTAACTACTCTTTATTGGATTCCCCCATCCTGTATCCCATCATTTGGGGATACATCCCACCTAAGTCTTCTAGGGATTATACCCTCTGTTATATATATTTTCCAATGTCATTATGTGCAGATTGTTTGTATCCATGGCATGTTGTAAATGCGTAAACATCACATCTAAATCTTCAATGTGCCTGTCATTCCCAGCCTCATTAAAAATCTAATCTATATTGACACGTTTGTTCGTAATAAAATCAAACACTTCCATACTCACTCACTGCTGGAAGTGCAGGATTTTAACTATTATAGACCCAAAAATGTAAAAATAACTTGGGATATGCCCATTGCAGTATTGCCTGTGGGTTGTCCTTCAGTACAGGGTAAGAGGAGGAATAAAGCAGCATGACAGATCAGCACAAATGTTTACACCAAAATTCATGCATGACACAGAATTAATGTTTTTATTATTTCACAGCATACATAAAAATATACCCATTCTGAACCATGTGCATATTGTTTTATGTACATGCACATAGAAATCTATTTATTTTTTCTTTGTCTGAGCACTAAACCAGTGTTTAAAGAAAAAAATCCTGTTTCAAATAAGGATTCTATCTTGGTGCCGTTTAGTCCGAGTCTGAACTGCTAGATCCGTGCTGCAACAGAGAAAGGAAATAGTTAAACGTTAGAAAAGAACTTTGCTTTAGTCAAAGGTCTGATATAGCCTACTGCAGGGCTCAAAATTTCAAGTCCTGAGCTACTAGCCAGGCCTTAAGAGTTACTCGCCACCAGTTGCCCCACCTAACCCCAACCCTGCCTCGGCCTTAACTCCGCCCCTAAACCCACCCTCTTAAATTATCTTATGAAATTACACTTTTAAATGTTGAAGGCAGAATAAAGTTACAAAAATAAATATTAACAACAACAATATTAAGATAAAGCAATGTAAACATTGCGGCCCTCCACATCCCCACATATAAAATAAATACCCTCCCCCCTGTTCTCTGCCTCCCCCCATATAAAATAATACCCCACCGTTCTCTGCCCCCCATCGCCAAATGCGAGCTGGCGAGTGGAAATTTTGAGCCCTGGCCTACTGTATATTCTACACATACCAATTTATAATTGTCCGTTTAGCATATTTTTTTCAAAATTGGGGCCCCCCCCCGGAGTGGAGTTAAATAAAAAGCAGTGCTCACTGCTATACACACCTCCTCTCTACCAATGTCGCCTGCAGTAATTAAATTTAGCCACTAGATAACTCCAGTCTTGTAGATAGAATGATGTCAAGCATCATTAAAATGGAAGACTGAGGTAATCCTGTGAGTGGACCTGCCCCCTGTACAGGCTTATAGTTACCAAAAAATAACCTTTCCATTTGAATCTGTAGCCAATTTTGAACGCTAAACCTGACAAAAAAAATCAAATTTTGTATATTGCAAATCTTGCAACTGGCAGCACTTCTGGCACTCCAGGATGTTATATTTATGCACTTTATCATGGGCACAGTGCTATAGGGGCCATCTGATCTATGGAAGTGGTAAATCCTCCAAATCCTTGGTTCTCAACTGGTGGGTCGTGGCCCAAAAGTGGGTTGCGACCCCGTGTTTAGTGGGTCGCCACATGCCTTCCACTTTTCTAGCTGAGAGGATCCTCAGCTTCCCCCTTTTGCAGCACTGTCAGTTCTTGCGCCAAACAGCCATTCAAAATATGCTGAGTGCCGAGTGTCAGCTTGAGGTGGGATGGGCTGGGGCTATGGCCGTGAGGGAGCCACAGCTATACGTACAGCTCCCTCACTCGTCCTATAGAGGTGTCTGGACCAGAGTGATGTCACATTTTGGCTCCTGGCACCTCTATAGGGCATGCAAAGGGAGCTGCACAAGCATTGCACATATGGATGGAGCTCTGTCACAGCACAGCAGCCCACACTGGACAACTCCAGTTCCCGTATGCTATGGAGACTGGGTGGATTTTTTGAATGGCGCCCCAAATGCACCTCCCACCCACAGTTCGATGCTGTGCGTTCCATTGCAGTGCAACTTGAGTCGTGACTTAAAGAGCAAGGACAAATGTGAGTCGTGAGGTTACACAGGTTGAGAACCACTGTTCCAAAAACATGTGAGTGTTTGGGTGACGGTGCATTAAAGCCATCAATGGGCATTCATAGGATGATTGAACTGATAACTGATAATAATTATCCTTTTTAGTTAGTTTGGTGATTGGCTTCTGGTTTTTCTTTTTTTTTTATTTCTTCCATGTTTTATTTTACTTTACATGTTTAGTCCTTTTGAGTTTTCCGGGTGGTTGTTTTGGGTTTTGTTTATGTAAAATAGATGAGGTTCCTGCCTTACATTGTTGATCATATATTTTTTCCTAGAAAATAATCTTCTGAACATACATATTTATTTAAGTGTTGTGTTATTTAAGTGCTGTGCTATAGGGTTGTGTATATTGGTGCTGACATTGCCATAGTTATACCAGTACTGACAATGAAGCCAGTGAAGGCATATTTGAAGGAAATCTGAATATTACAATAAATAAAGAGGTAGTATCAGTTATTGGACATGCTTGGGGTTTTACAGATTTTTGTAAGGTTTACAATGTGTGGTAAACTATATGCGATGGTGGCAACATCTCTGATTGACATTAAGCTCCTGGCTTTATTTTCTTTGTAATTACTAGTTATTGATTTTCCACACAAAACTAAGTTTAAAAACTAGGTCAATTCTTTTTATGTATTTTTATTTTAAAGATTACCGTAATCTTTTTAATGTTTTGGATATGAATAACTTCCATATGATAGTAATACTTAGTGGTATGATGTATACAATATACAGCATGGCATTCTAAGTAGATCAGTGTGGAGTATGTACCAGGCACCACGACGTACAAAATGAGGCCATGTCTAGTACGCTGCACACAAATTTTGGTTATTGATGCTTTCCCATCATGAACAACCATATAATTGTACTCTGTATACCAGGACGTTGTGCTGTAGGCAGTAACCAACAAAATGAGCTTTGGCAGAATGTAGCCACTTGGCTTTCTCTTTAAGTCAAATAAATATGCATAAATCTAAAAAAATAATAGTTTTTCAATTACATTGTGGAATAACTCACTGTAAAGTTTCATGTAATATGATAATAATTACCTTTCCATGCCCATGGCCATGACCGTGTCCATGTTGCTTATGCTTTTTGTGCTTTCCATGATGCCCTCCTTGTGGATTACAACCACCTGGATATCCTGTAGGGTACTGAGGAGGGTACCCAGGGGCTCCATGCCCATGTTGTCCATGTGACCCATGGTGTCCTGGCTGGCATGGAGGGGGAGCGCACCCTCCAGGATATCCACCAGGTGGAAGAGGTTGCGCAGGTCCAGGGTATCCCGGATATGTGCCAGCAGGGTATTGACCAGCAGGGTATTGACCAGCAGGGTATTGACCAGCAGGGTATTGACCTGGATAAGGCCCTTGTTGGGGAGGATATCCTGGCTGCCCATATGGTGTTCCTAAAATAGAAAAATATAGAAGGTGTATCAGTTGGTACCTACAAGACATGAGTTCCAGCCCCTTGGTTGTGTCTGGGTTACTACTAATAAATTCTTGCTACGGCAAGTCAAAAGACTAGTAGCAGGTGCAAACAGTGGGGGAACTTTTTTCAGTCTGTTAAAACTACTTTAAAACTTTGTGATCTTTTATTGAATATGGCTAAAATGTAGAAATGATGGAGATCTATATTACAATGAGAACTGAAAGGATAACTGTTATAAGGGGTTTTCCACACAGACTTTGTTTTCCTGCATTTGACGTGCATTTTAAATGCACATCAAATGCAGGTTGGCAGATTTCCATATAACTTTAATGGTGCAGTGTGGATGACAGTTAGGGTTGCCACCTTTTCTTCAAGCGAAACCCGAACACTCAGGCGATGCGCAGACATTTTTGGGGGAGAATAAGTCGTAGCTTATCCATATGTAAATAGTGCCGCCCATTCATATGTAAATATCACAGTTGAGACTGTTTTCAGTGGGGGGCCAATAGCCCCTATCTTAATTTTGGTTGTCCTGTCTGCTTGACATCTTGTGTCTGGGTTTCTGATGCCATGAAACCCGAACACAGCATTCAAAACCTGGACTCTCTGGGTGAATCCTGGACAGGTGGCAACCCTAATGACAGTTCTGTGTTTGACCTGTTGTGTTTCTTTAGACACAGCATATTTGCTTTGCATTGCAGGCAAAGCAGGTCAGGTGCAGCCTTTTGCTGTGTGTTGCATTTAACTGAATGCTTTTGAACAGTGCTGCATTCAAAATCAAAATGCAGCATTTATTAACAACTCCCATATATGCTAGCTCTAAAGGAGAAAGGCATCTCATGAATGCACTTTACAAAAAGTAGCTTTTCTGTTTTGTATTTAGTCTCTAAAAGTGTCAGATAACAGCTAAGATAGAGATCTAGAGAGAAATAAAAAATGATTACATAGATTGGATCTTGTTGGTCTTACCTTGGTTTGGATTCCACATGTTGTTAGATCTGGTGAAACAGAAATGAACACATTATTACCCTAGACAGAAAAATTAGTATTGTCCACCACCAACACAATAGACTATTGTATTTAATTCCTCCGGGGTTTTTTTTTGTCCCCCTTCAGAGCCTTTAAAGTGATTTACACAACAAAAGCCAACCTGTCCCTGAAATAAACACGTGCTCAAAGCTCAGCATTACAACTATGAAGAAATCCTCTTTCTGGGACAATGATAAATTATTAAACAAGATCAAACCTGCTATTCTAATCCAGCTTGTTAGGCAAAAAGCAATATACTGTATGTGCAAGTATCTCAATTTAACTACAGGGAGGAATAGAGTTTACCAGTACACTTTTGCAAATTTCCACAACAGACTTTAAGCATTTACAAAGTATTATACATCATTCTGGGGCCTCAATTCGTGCATTTTTCAAGGTAAAGGTAATAACATATAAACAAACTTACAGGCATGCCAATGACTTACAAAGCGTGCTAGTGATATATATTTATGTGTTCCACCATCCCCACTCATCTGGTCACTACAGCAGGACTGTACTTACTATGATGCACTTGCGGGCCAGTGCCTAGGTAAGCAGGGTTAGAGAGGGCAACACCAAGCATCACAATGTACAAACTTAGTTTAGTTTCCCTCCCCTATCCACCTTTGGGTATATGTGACTAAATTCAGCATAAAGCCTGTAAGAAGAATGGGGTGTAGGGTATGTTGAAAAGGCTCTTCATTCAGAAAAAAATAAACCAATTTTTTCCTTTTTTGTTTGGCTGTGTGTTTATAGCTGAAATGTAATTGTGGAGATCCCAAACCTTCAATAGCAGCACTTTCTAGCTTTTTTTTTTTCCTAAAATAATCTCATGACATAATGGGTTGGCCTGGTACAAAGGGCTGTCATTATTCAGGACAGCATGGTGTCTAAACACAGCCTTGCACTACAGCATCTATTACTTCAGTGGCCCTACTGCAACATGTTATGTAATTGTAGATATACCTTCAGATTAACTGCTGGCACATAGGCAGATGGCTGGCACTCTTGCCTTGCAGCTCATAGTTCTTGGTCTAATACTACCAAGGGCATTGCCTACATGGAATTTGTACAGTCTAACTGTGCTTTTGTGGGTTGTGCTCTGCCATCTCTACAAATTAAAGCCATACTGGTAGGTTAACTGGCATTTTAACAATTCTGGCCCTAGACTGTGTGTAGTTAGCCTGTAAGCCAGTTACAGGTGTAATGTAAAGGTTATCGTGAACTCTGCAAACCAATATATAAAATTTTAGCACTATTAAAAGATGGCAAATAAAATACAGAAAAAGCCACAGATGTCTATTTCTCAACTGTCCTAATTTTCCCAGCCCAGTCTACCTAGCCCAGTCTAGATTTTTGGAGGAAAGATTAGCACTTTTAAAGGGTAGCTGAAGCCATTTTTTTTGGCTTGCATAGGTTAGGGAAGGATTAGAACCCATCAGGAATTTTGTTACTGACTGTGTCCCCACTATGAAGAATCACCCACTCTGTTTGTCCTGTTGACTATTGTGACAACTATTGAGTTGTCAGTGAAAAGGTAATGGAAGGGGGATGTTTGAATGGGGACACTTGTTCTGGTTACAACTGTCATCTTAGAAAGTATTTCCCTTTCTTTAAAGAGATCTATTCTCACTTCTTGTTGTGTCTCAAGATAGGAAGTGAAGTAAAATCTCCCCAATCATCCGAAGACAGCAAACAACATTCTTTCGTTTTTAGTTTTGGCTTTAGTTACACTTTAAATGACTAAGCTCATACAACCAAATGTTACTCAGATATCTTACAATAAACTAACCAGTCAAGGGAGGGAGCCAAGAACAGACCACCAACACCCCCCTGACCAGAACACTGAAGTTTTGCCTCACCTCCTTAAAATGGACCTAAAGTAGCTTGAACATGTATAACAATAAATGCAAACCAAGAGTGACTGTTTTTATGTTAATTTTTGCTGGAAGTATGTAAGGGTGTGTAGCAGCGTGTACACGTTTAATTGAGACTCTTGGGGGTAACATGTTGTCCCACACCTCCTCCACATTATATGTTACACATTATATATATTTGCATAGTACAGGTCAGTGACCAGACCTGTTTGCTCTTCTCCAACTGTGTCACTTTGCCTCCTATTGGCACTATATGTCCATTTAAGCATACCATGAGCAGGTAAGTATTTGGCATTTCGCAAAGTAGAGTAGGGACTGGACAAAGAGGGTTCAAAAACTTTACACTGTAAGGATATAATAAAAGAATTGGTTCTTCCGCTCTTTTGGCTCAAGGCTGATTAAGCTGTCCAGATGCATCTTGGGCATGTGATATCATTAGTTTTCTCCCATCATATCTGTCCATCCAATTTAGCACTGAACAGATTTGGCAAAGGAAGCTTCAGGACATAAATCTCCCAAATTGTACCTGGGCAGCTTAGGCAAAACATGTTCAAGCTAGTAATCTGGTTTCAGAATATAATTTACGTAATATATTACATGTTATGGGAGTAGCCATTGGACTGTACGTTGGTTACTTTTACAATTCAGGTCTGGTTAAAAACCCGTCAATTTTGTTTATAACACAATTACAATTAATTTATTCCTTATGTAAGAACAGTACCTCTCTGGTTCCCAACCCGTACCCACGGGCCAAGTATGGCATTTTGGTACTTGATGTGCAGCTGTTTGAGATCCCTGTAGTGTAAATACAAGCGCTGATTTGCAAAGAGACAGGTTTTAAATACTACCTGGCTCATACACAAATGTTCCCTGAACCTGAATATCTCCTGAACAGGTGTCCAATCTACAACAACCATTGCATGCCTGCAGTCATCGAAAACCTCCTCTAGCATAGCCGCATTCTCTGTCAGTCTTCTGTAGCATTACATATACAAAATATTATATGCGGCTCTTTACTGCTTTCAGCTGCTGCAGTTGAGGCCCCCCTCTAACTTTTAAGTTGAAAAACACTGGTCCACCTCCATGCTGCTCCCTCAGCTCACATAGCAATATACTGTTTGTGTCACTGGGTCTTCCTAACAACTTCCTAAGCAGAATGTCCATGCAAACTTGGGTCCTAGCAAACGTTATGAAACATTTACTGAAAAACCTCCGCTGTCTCCTTCTCAAATACAAATGTAGTTCCATCACAGATCTATACAGACGAAGGCATAGGATTTCCACAGAAGTCTTAGTAACTCAAACTGCACAGCCATGGGCTACAGTCACACATAGCGGTTGAAAATTTGATGCGGCTTTCCACCTATTCGTCAATGCGGCACGAAAACGGGCATATTTTAACATACGCGTGGATTCCGCACATTTGCGACTACTACTACAGCCGGAACGCGCGGAATCCACACGTTTTCATGCCGCGCGGACATCGCACAGGTGTGAACTAAGTACGTTGTACTGTATTCATTTTTATGTTTTGTGTGTTTCCGTGTGTACGAATACACGCAGAAAACCGCTAATGTGTGAACGAAGCCATATTGGCATCATCCTCACTCTTATCATGGCCTCCATTCTATAGAATATCTTTCCCACAAGGCATATAATGACTGAGCCTGCCATTGCTGTTCCTCTTTCTTTATGCTGAACATGTGTATTCTTTATACAGCAATGTACCATCTCCTCCCTTTTTCTGGACTCAGCCCTGTGTTGCAACATAATCTCTGCAGGATTTCCACCATTAGTGGTTCCAAATCTTTCTGCGGTTTGCTATGTGCTAATCTGACCTCTTGCTAGAAGTTATGTTATGAAAATTAAATAGGAATATCAGAATTGCACCAAGCAAAGGCGTGGATCAATGCAGAATGAGGAAGATTTATTGAACTTAATTTGAAGGATTAGTACATAGGGAGCAGCAGTCTTTAGTAAAATAATTATACACCACAACAGCAAAATAAGTTAGTGTTGTGTGGTATTTATGGCTTAAAGCTGAACTCCAGGCAGATATAATTCTGCATTTGTTTAAAGAAGAACTCCAGGCAAAGTTTGTATTAACACTTGCACTGGGGCTGCCCCCACACAGCAAACATTAACTGCTGGTTTTGGTCTAGGGAGGAAAATAAAAAATGTTTTAACCAATCCTCCGAGCTGGCTTGCTCTTAAACCAGTCCTTCCAGCCTCAATCCCCCTCTGCTTCTAAGGTCTAAGGTCTGCGAGTGAGGACACAGAGGGACATATCATCGCTGCAGAGTAGGGGGAGACAGGCAGGAGGGAGTGATGTTACAGCTGGCCGGCTCTGAGGATCAGGTGAATACAACTTTGTTATTTTCCTCCCTAGACCAGTTATCCCTTTCAGTGCAGGAGTAGCCCCATGGCAAAGGTTCATTAAAAAAAATGTGCCCCAATTTCTTCTTTAAAGTCATTAAATCTATTTTTGCATGGAACTAGAGTAACTGCCAAATTCTGTTGTGATATCAACCCCCTTGTAGTTCCCTGTACAGCTAAATCACTGAAAGAGAAAGGGTCAATGCTCTGAACCAATCAGGCACAATTTATGACTTAAAGGAGAACTATGGCTTCAAATGGCTCAGTGTGCTATATAATGTTTAGCACAGCATCTGGTTGCCAGGTTGATGAACAGACAAGGCCTCGAAATGCATCCCCAGCAATTAACTATTAAACTGAGAGTAGGAGGAGAGACATGCTGTCACTAAGACGCTGCATTCTCACAATCCTGGGTTTAATCCTTTCCTGTTGTGGATGGCTGCAAAAAAAAGGAAAATCCAGCCCAAACTCACTAGTAATGCCTTCTCTCCATTGGTTTTATGCGCATACATTACTATTTGTCTTTTAATGTTAAAAACTTCTAGAAATGCCATGCACTCTGCGTTTTCCATTACGTTTCACAGTGAGGTCACCATTCTGCCTGTTCTGTCTTGCAGAGGTGACAGCCAGACTTGCTGGACGCAATTTCAAATCTCAATTACAGCTCCCAAATGCAGGTTTCTAATGTGAATATAGCTTTAGGCCTCATTCACGCGGGAATTGCCTGGCACGTACAGCTCCGTGCTGCGTGCATGGCCGTATCGGGCAGCTCCCGGGAAAGACAGGTGCTGCGAGTGATTAGTACGCAGGCCCTGTCCTTCTCTATGGGACTACGCGGCCATACGCCGCCTTGCACGTCCGTGTGGGTGAGCGTACTCGTGCGCTGACAGGATGGATCCTGTCTGGGTCCGAGCCAGGACACACGCACCCGTACGTACCTGCACTTGAGGTGAGCATAGGGGGGCGTATAGTCCCATAGAGAAGGACAGGGGCTGCATACTAATCACACGCAGCACCTGTCCTTCCCGGGAGCTGCCCGATACGGCCGTGCACGCAGCATGGAGCTGTATGTGCCGGCTGATTCCTGTGTGAATGAGCCCTTAACATGAAAGTCGTGTATAAGTTTGGCATATCATTAATCTGGTACACATCAGAAAATGGACACAATACTTATGACACTGTGATAAATGGGGCTTATTACCTCCCCCAAGATGATCCCTTACCCTAATGACATTAACTGCAACAGCTTGTTAACATATAAATTACACCAAAAAACATCAAGCAAGTCTCAGAGACAGACCTCTTGCCAAACCGGTTTATTCACTTACTGCTCCACTCCCTTGGAATGCGCTATACCCACCCAGAATGTCTAACAATGTCTCACTCTAAGTGTATAATCAGCACCCAACCCCCAACATGCAATGTAGGCAGACATGTGACTTTAACAAAACAATAAGGGATAGGTTCTGGTATACGAATGTTGTCTTCCTGGTCCGAATGAATATAATACATTTCATGGAAAATGTACAGCAATATATGTCATATCCATTCGGTCGATACTGTGCATGGCATATTGAAGAGTATATTATGGCTAAATGGTTCTTAGAGTGCACGCAGCTGGAAATTCATATCAGGTCAAGATGGCTTCCAATATCATTCATATCCACTGTGTGAATGCAAAGCAAACAGGTTACCTTTGATTGCATGGCACTGTACCTAAACAAAGGATGGATTTGCATAGCTTTAACAGCTCTGAATGTTTCAGAAAACATGCAACGCAGCCCTGCATACTAGAGCCAAACGCAATCACTGCAAACAGCTGCAATTCACCTTTCACAGGTATAAATCCCACCACACATATTTCAAACGGATTGTATAATTTACTTTAGGTCTACCAAAAACTATGTAGTGCATGGCCTGCCTGATTGGGTACAAATTGATTGGATAGAATTGGTAGGTCAGCAGTTGATTGTACAAAGATTGTACGGTAAGATTGTAATGTGCATGGTGACCCTAACTGGGGTTAGCTAAAACGTATTGGTTACTACAGGCTACTACACTTTGCATGGCATTGCTCTATGCAATATCTCATCAATGTATATAATCATGTATGAAAAGCAAGATAGGAGACAGTGGTGGTTAACATTCAAATGTTTAGCTTTCAGGTTGCTCACTGTCTGTTCCTTTCCAAAGTTTTGGATTTGCATGACCAAACATCCTCTGTAAAAACACTTACGTAAAATAATAAATATATCTATATATTGACATATATATATATATATATATATACACACACACAAACATATACACTGTATATACACATACATACACACACACTTTATTTTGTTTCCAAATATCTACATTGCTAAAGTTTTTAATCATACATCATGGTATCCACAAAGAAAATGGGAGCTCTCAAAAGCTGGAAAGACAGCCAGTTAGTGATAAGATCCATTGCATACTTTATCCTAAATAACACAGAAGGGAGGAATGTCATACATACCTTGAAGTGGATTGACGAAGTCCTGCTCACTCAGAAGCTGGCTAGGTTTATAAACGTACAAGGGGAGTGTAACAAGAGGCGGGATCAGAGACAGGTTTATTTTTTTTTCCATTGACATCATGTATTGCATACAAAGCAAAGGAGTGACAGGACACTCCTTGTAGTTGTGGAGACTTCCACATTCACTGGAGATAAACATACATTATTAAGAAAACATAAATCCTAATGCATCACCAAAGGATGCTTCATAGTGAATTTATTTATAGAACTTTAATAAAAGGATATATACTGATCATTCCTCCCTTGGAAAACATAGTGAAGGCTTGTTGGATTTACTAATCCACGGTATAAATCTGAATACCTAGTATAGTTGGAGAATGTAATCATTTGACTGGTTGTTACATCCTATCTTATGGTTAATAAATGTAGACTCCAATGTTGTATGCCTGAATACATGTTACTGGTAACTGGTGTAGGTAGGGTTGCCACCTTTGTTCTGGCAAAATGAGGAACAGGGCCAGGGTAGGAGGTGGGGGACACAGCGTGCCAATCTGTACATAGTAGGCTAAAGGACACTGACATCTGCATTAAAATGATGATGCCACCTCTCCTTGACTCTGTAGGACAAGTCCACTTTAACATCAGGAGTCCCCCCCTTTCGCACCAGGAGGCCCCTTCACATCAGAGCCCCCCCTTCCATATGAGGATCATCCTTCACATCATAGTTTGCCCTTTACATCAGGATCTCGTCCTTCACATCAGGAGCCCCCCTTCACATCATAGACCCCTCTACATCAGGAGCCACTCTTCACATCAGGTTCCCCTGCTTCCCATCAGGGTCCCCCCTTTACACCTCTACCCCACCTTTCACACCAGAGCCCGCTCCCTGCACATCAGGAACCAACCTTTAAATCACCAGAGGAATACAAGTAGATGTCCTGTAGCTTGACTTTGCTAAAGCAATTTTATCAAAACCAATAGACGTTGTATGTACATGGGTGGAAAACTGGCTGCGCAAATGGATTCAGAGAGTTGTAATAAATGGTTAATTTTCTTATTGGGCAAAAATTGGGAGTGGGGTGCCCCAGGGTTCAGTCTTGGGACCAATTCTGTTCATCTTATTCATAAACGACATAGAAATTGGAATAAATAGTTGAATCTCAGTGCTTGTGGATGCTACTAAACTGTACGGGACAGTAAAGATGGCACATGTGATTTAATATTGAAAAATTCAAGGTCATGCACGTGAGCAAAGAATGCTCATGCAAACTGCTACTTAGGGGATGCTCCACTGGGGAAGTCTGACATGAAGAAAGACCTGGGTGTCCTCATAGATCACAGATTCAGCAATAGAATGCAATGCCAAGCAGTGGCTTGCAAAGCAAACCGGATACTATCCTGCATTAAAAGAGGGATTTTGGTAGGAACGACATTCTCTCTCAAACTTGAGAGTTCAGAGAAGGGCTACAAAATTCATAAAGGAGATGGAAGGCCTGAATTATGAGGATCACCTCCAGAAATTAAACCTTATAAAAGAGGCGCTTAAAAGGGGACTTAATTGAGAATTTCAAAATTATTAATGGGGACCACAATATCTGAAATAAGATGTTTACAACGAGAATGCTATTGATGACATGAGGACACAGCAAGCGGTTAGAAGAGAAGGGGTTTATTCTTAAGATTGTGCAAGGGTTTTTTACTGTGAGAGTAGTCAAAATGTGGAATTTCCTTCCAGTCAGCAGTGTCTGCTGATAGCATTGATAAACTCAAGAAACTTTTAGATGAGTTTCTTAGTTCAGTAAATATACAAGGATATGGGAACTACTAGAGCAAAGTATATACAGGCACATACACGTTGAAATGGGTGGCCCTGTGTCTTTATTCAACGTTACCTAAGTTACATACAAGAATGCACCACAATCTATGAATTTGGACAGACTCAGAGCATGGGCACTGATACCTGTTGGAAAAAGGAAAGTGATTTAATGATAACTCCATATGGTTGCAGAAAATTAATTTAGGATTTGGGGTTGGAGTTGAAAGCTTGTTGTCAGAATTTGGCAGGCAGGATGAGATTTTGAATATATAATGTCTACAGAAAAACAAAAAACCATAGGCCTTACCATGATCACAATGAACTCAATCAGCTATCCCATGGACAAACGGTTCTTGGGGAGGGGGGTGGAGTTAATTTCAGTATAGCCCTAAAGCCACTGCCTTCTTAAACTTTAGATTGAGATCTATTAAGATTAGAAAGTTAAGTTCCAAGGCTTCAATCGTGTGTATTAAGTATTCTTCTATTGAAGGGTAATTGGATCAATAATTCAGCAATGACCCATTGATGGACAACCTGACTTTCGGGTCCTAAGGAGACACCTCCTTTGGCATTGGAGTCTGAGGAAGAGATTATTCCTGAGGGAGGTGTCCATTATGGGTCTCTAGCCGTCCTCTTGAATTCTTTGAACGGTGGAGGTTGTATTCACTATGTACAACTATAGAATTTCGACATGGGCCTGGAAGCTTATAATCGTTTTATGGAATCTCAGCTAAGTTTAGAGGCTTTAAAGGCAATCAGCCTCAGCCAATTCCATGTGAAGGACTAGCCTCTCTGAAGAGTGAAAGTACCAGACCTGGTTCTGCTTGTCCATGATAGGTGGAGGACAGGATTAAAGAGGTACTAGGTGAAACTGCTTGCTTATTGAAATGTTGTAATTATCATTGTTTTATTTTCACCCGACAACCTCAATTATCATTTTTTAATCTTTAATAATATGGAACACTTGTAAACCATCGTCACTCAATGACTGCCCTAACTACTGATTTTAAGGCCATTTACTAATGTCTCTTTTGCTTTATATTTATTATATATTGCCCCACCACTTTAACAACAGTAACAGCACCAACTCTGTCTCTAGACCTCACTGATCTGGATTCCACCATAAGGATGCCATTTTCCTCTTCCATGGAAGAGTAAAGAGCCAGGATCCTACAGGTGATTATGTAATTTCACTCTAAAGGTGGCCATACACGTTACAACCATCGCAAGACCCTAGTCTTGCGATGGTTGTAAAGTACTTAAAAAAAACGTACGATGTGCCCATCTTGGACAGGCAGATCGTACTCTCGATCATCGCAATGCTGAACTGGCAGTGTGCGCGTGCGCACACTGGCCCGTTCGGCATTTGTCTCCCGAGCACCGTTCTAACCAGCCGAAAATCGTACGATTTTCGGCTGGTTTTCTAGCGTGCTCCTTAGACAAAAGACGAAACGGTCGCACGTCTTCGTTCACACTCCTCGATTCTCGTACGATCGCCGGATTTCCCGCGATTCTTGTACGAGAATCGAGCAGTGTATGGGCACCTTTACATGGCTAAAGGGGTGAAATAGCATTGCTGCACAGCTCTCCAGCTTAGGAAGTGAGGTCCTAGATCACATGTTTAATTATGATAATTCTGATAAAGATTAGATACATATATAAAGTCTTACAGATACCTTTGAGGGCAACCATATTGTTGATGTGGCCCATGATTAAATTGAGTTTGACAGCCCTGAATTAAACAAAAAGTCTACCTTGGTTTAAAGGTCAAGAATAATTAATAGCTGGGAATCAGTTTTTTCCCATTCTCACTAATGAGGAAAAAAAAATTCTTAAAAGAAGCATATTCATTTAGTAAATGAACTACAGGCAGGAAATGTGTTGGGTTTGTAGATTTGGAATGCTTTTGCCCTTATTTTGTGATAGACATTTGTCATTTTGTATGAAAAATAGGTGCATCTTTATAGACATGTGTATTTTTTGCCCACTGTTTAACTTCCATAGCACAGTCTTATACTTCCTCTTTTTAAACTTGTGAGTAACTGCATGACTGTAAGGCCTGCCAGTTCCTTATGAAGTTTCTGGGCCTATCTTTGACCATCAGAAAAACCATGCCATGACAATGTGTATAAAAGGATTTTTGTTTCCCGAAGAACAGTGGAGTGTCCATTTTATAGAGGCAATGATTGTTCAGTATCTGCCCTCTAATTCTGCCAACCTGCCATGGACATCTTACCTTCAGTTGGATTTATTTAGGGAATAAATGATTACCAACATTTTGGCATTAACAAACAAAAATACTTTGATATAGTTTTATGCTATTATGCATGAACTGTTTCCCAATCATGTACAGGAGATGCTTCAAATACTGAATATTCAATATTTAACCAACTATACTTAAAAGTTTCATATTATATACCAGGTTATATTGCTGCAGTGTCAGAGTGACTGCTGAGAGGTATGAGGTAAATAAAGGAGCCGTGATTCCACCTACAGGCAATGCCTTGCCCATGCCCAAAATTTGCTTTTTAGTTTAGAAGAGTGCTCTTCCCTTTTGACCTTGAAAAGGAAATTCAAAATATCCAATGCATTAAGTGGGACATGGGGTTAATTAAAAAGGGTTAATTCTCACTTATTTTTTTTTCTTGTTTAGTTAATGCACAGGGGGAGGCAGTCCAGCATAAAACATTTACTGCATGCAGCCAGAGGAGAGCCTAGTACATTGATATTATATTGGATAGTATATTGGATAGCATTGGGGACTGGGGGAAAATTTTATATATTCCTGCACTTATCCTTTAACACTTTGTTCTCAACAGTGGCCCGGATCAATTTTGAGTCAAACCTGGGCTTTAAACTGGATGGTTTCACATTAAATGTGTCACCTTGCATAAATGCCTAACAGTACACAAAATGTACAATTTGACTGTTCTATTACCGACTTGTGCATTCTGGAGAAATGGGGGTGGCATGGTGTTCAGTACAACACCCCTATTCTGGCCAGTTTGGGGGTTCATCAGACCTCACTATAATGATATTCCATACAATACATGCGCATGCCCTTTCCAGGGGAAAAAAAATTGCACAAAGCAAAAAAGATTTGAAAGGTGCAACGCCCATTAGTAAAACATACTTTTTTTTCTTCATCTGGACCTTTTTCAACAAGGATATACAGATGCAATAGGGGTGCAAGGTAGTCAATAGGGAGGACTTTCCTGAACAGATCAGGATCACAGTATACCTATATATCCAACAGAACCGATTTTACGTTCATCACTCATAACCATTTATTCTACATATGTCAATTGAAATAAAACATTTTTCCCTTAGAATAAGACAAAAAACAATGAATGTTGCAATAATAGTTATTTATTCTCAGAGATTTCAGTTGCGCCCCTCACAAATTTGTAACACAGACTGAACGTTATTCTTTGCTTCATCCAATAGTTGCGTTGCTTTCTTTTGGGTCTGTAGAAAGGAAAAAAAAATAAAAAAATGTCAACTGCCATTCTCTGAAACATTTTTTGCCGTTTCAGAATGGAGGATTGCTTTCAACAAGTATATAGAACCAGACACACCATGCTCTTGTCTAGTAAAGCTTACAGTGCAAAGTCCCTTAATAAAAGAAAAAGCTCAGCTTGGATCACCCTTGCCAAAGTGTTATGGCTCTACACATACCTATCATGGGAAAGTGTGGATGATTATGGATGACCTCTCCTTTTCAGAATGCTTGGCCAATGCTTGAGTGTCATGCTCATGCAATTGCTTCAGTCATTCAGGACACTTAACTGGGCAAACAGTTTAGGAATTGCTCATATCTGTCTTGCTTTTGCTGAATGCTTAATCTGGCTTTATGACTCAGAAAATGTTGCCAGACTTAGCCAGGTAACAAGTATTACCAAGAGGGAACTATTCCCTACCCTGAACTCTATCTCTCCATCCTTTAGCAGTACAAATGTTCCTGTTCCCCAACACCATAAAATGCAAAGATCTCTCCTGTAAAGGGAGACTTCAGAGAGCAGAAGAAGTCTCTCTGGCCTGAATAGCAGAGAAGCATAGAAGACAATCAACAAAATCACTGAATGGTCAATTCAATTTGCTTTTTATTTATTTTACCCATTTTTGTCTGGTGATGGACCTATGTTTATCCCAAGCATGTTTACTGGATTTATTGTTACTGAATCACTACCGCTGCTAGAAGTCTGTTTCAAGCATCCACTACTCTTTTGGTAAAATACTTTGTAACATTACACTTGAACTATAAAATAGGGGGAATATGACAAGATATGGTCACATTTGGAAAGGATCGTGGATGCCATAATGGCCAGAACCTACATGTTCTCTTTATTACAGGATTTTAAGAACTGCAGTTTAGAAAACCTTTGCTGATCAAATGCTATTTTTTTTAAATGCTACTTAACTAACATTTGATCCAATAATACTTTCAAAATCATGTCCTAAAACAAGCATGCAGTTCCAAGACAGGGGCTGGAAATAATGGAGCCAGATATGACCTGATTACTACTGGGAATGGTTAGAGACTCAGACTGACACATGCTTTGAACTGGATGGACCTGTGAATTTTTTTTCAATCTGATTAAACTTTATAACAATGATCTAGAGCAGTGGTTCTCAACCTGTGTAACCTCAGGACCCACATTTGTCCTTGATCATTAGGTCGCGACCCAAGTCGCACCGCACTGGAACACGCGAAATAAGGGTACCGTACGTTCCAGTTCGGGCGTACGAACTGTGGGTGGGAGGTACGTTTGGGGTACCATTCAAATGAATGGCAACCCAACATACTTCCCACACCAGAATGCACGGTTGGTGCAATCGTATGGTACAGGGCGTTTATCGCACTGTACTAGTGTAAACGGGCCCTCAAAAACGCTGACATACATACACAATCTCACATACACACTCCAAAAAATATTTAATTATTTTTAAGATCCACCCAGTCTCCCTACCTTACGATAACTGGAGTTAATCCTCAGCCTGGGGTACAGTGTGGACTGCTGAACTGTGATGGAGCTCCATATGTGCATTGTACAGCTCCCTTGCATGCCCTGTAGAGGTGCCAGAAACCAGAATGTGAGGTCACTCAGGTCCTGGCACCTCTATAGGACATTTTAGAAGGAGCTGTAGGCAATGCACTTATGGATGGAGCTCCCTCACGGCCATAGCTCCATCCCACCTCATGCTGACACTCGGCACCGGGCAGCATATTTTGAATGGCTGCTTTGTGCGAGTACTGACAGTGCTGCTGCGCTAGGGGGGGCTGAGGAGCCTCTCACCTAGAAAAGTGGAAGGCATGCGGCGACCCACTGAACACGGGGGGTCGCGACCCACGAGTTGAGAACCAAGGATCTAGGAGGACCAAAAAGCATTTTCAGATCAATTATTGCTCTAGGGTGTAGGTCATTCAGCACTTGTTACCTGGCTTTTAAACTCCTCATCTTTGATCTCTCGAAGGTTGATAAGGACATTAAAATAAGCCCCAAACACTCCAGTTTCTAAAGCCTTTGCTGCCACCTATGAAAAGGATTACAAGGCATTTAGTCCTGAAACATTCAACATTTGTCAAAACAGAATGAAAATAGTATTTTCAGATGAGGGAACATAATGGACAGTTAATAAAAGTCTAATAGAATTCATGTACAGATTTGTAACAGATCAATTTGTAAAAATTACCTTTCTATATAAAAAATGTTGGGGCTACAGCTTTCCTTCTTACAAAACCGATATTAATCTGAATTTAGTAAAAGCGGGCTTTCTCACTTAGCAATCATTCTGAGAAAGTGAAGTGACCAGGCCTACATCAATCTACAAAACAGATAAAGATCTGCAGTAAAATCTCATGTGCCGTGCAACATTTATTTTTGAACTGAACAAGACTATAGCAGAAGTTAAACTAGGGAGAAGTGGACAGAACTAAGAGCCAATCAGGTGTGCTACATGCACATGTTGACAAGGTATATACTGGGAGAAGGCGAGAACATAGGGATGACTTCAAATTCTTTGTTACAAGCATTTGCATAGTGTCCTTAAGTTACACATTACTTTGCATATTGTAATTTCACATCAGTCCCTGCCTTCAAGTTATCTACAATCTAAAGTCCCTAAACTTCGCATACGTACACACTAGGGCCAATTTGCACAGCAACCAATTAACCTACGAGCAAGTCTTGAGTGTGGGAGGAAACCCGCACAAGGAGAACATGCAAACTCCATGCAGATAGTGATCTAGCCAGGATTCAAACTGAAAAAGTGCTAACGGCTAAGCCACTGCGTTGCCCTACTTATATTCTGCTGCTCAGCTTGGGGGCAAAGGAGGGTCAAACCTACTAAAAACTGCAGTAGAGAAAAGTCAAGTCACAGTTAGCCTGTGCATCTCAGGATAGGCTGGCTAAACTTATAAATCCTTTGGTGAGTAAAACAGTTTTTCCTGAGTTTAGGCTGACAAATTGTTACAAGATCTCCCAATAGAGACCAAGTGGCTATACCAATGCACATTACACAGTCACGGGCCACTGCTGTCACCATCAGAAAACCTGCCCTGTGAAATTATGTGCAGCAATTGTTTAACTGCACACATGTAGACAAGACGTGGCTAAAAAGAGGATGCCAAAGATCACACACACGCCCCTCTGAGGAAGCCCCGTGTGATTGGGGGGAAACGCGTCAGGGCAACGTGTGCGAAGGCTTCACTGGATACCCGCAGCAGACTCTCTTACTTCCCACATGCGGCCAGTGAGAGTGAAAACTACACTGTTTCCCAATCAAAGGGACGGAACCAGGACGGCCTGGACACTGTCTGGTCTGCAGCAGCTGACTAGCCTGTACAATTTAGGCTGAGATTGAGAAGTACGAGCGGACTGTTGCCACTCGATTTCCTTCAGCTTTCGGCTCTACCGCATTACGGACACACCGCCGTGGAGATTCCAATATATTTTATCTTGCCGTACGAGCTTGAAACCATCTCGGATGTTTCCTCCACGGATTGGAAACTAAACCCCGCGGGCAAGTGTAAGCATCGATCAGTGGATGGAGAGGCATCCCCAAGATCCCTGGCTTTTACAAAAAGGAGTTGGATTTTCTGGAATTGCTACTTAGCAGGCTTGCTCCATTGTGAATTATACATCAGCACAGGATCCTACGAGGGCTGTCCCCCACTTTGAACCACAAATGATGTGAGTAAGCTCAGATACAAAGTATCCACCTTTTGGCCATTGTGCTTGCACCAGTGACTATCTGCCGCTCAGATTACCACCCATACTGGGTCATCCTAAGGGAAGTCATTTTAATTGTTTTTAAATGTCTTGTTGTAGATGTTCTTACTGGTTTTTTTGTTATATTAAATGTTGTCATTTATAAATACTTTATATGTGTAAACCTGTTTACTAGACCAGCTCCAATTAGGGATTTTTTTGTACAGGGGATTTTCTAGTGTTGCACAGTCTATTTGAAACCCTGGAGATTGGTATTTACTCTTGCTGCATACAGCGTAGCTCCTTCTGTTCCCCGTAGCTTTTTTGATGCCAAAGATCACCAGCAGAGCAAATTGTCTGTTACTTTCCTACTTTAAGCTCCATTTACTTTACGTTTCCTCTTTTTCTGATCTTATTTGCCCTCAGTAAAAAAAATAAAAAAAAGCAATTCCTGAAATCAGATAGACCAGATAAACCAAGTTCTATACCTGAAGGTCAGATATACATGCATTATTGCCATGTTTAGAAAGCTCTAGCAGGGGCTTCCACAACGTGTTGACTTTCTCAGCCAGGCTTAATGGAACCCCCACTGCTTCCTTTAGACCATCCTGTAGAGCAGTGAACCGCCTACAAAAAAAAAAATCACAAGGTCATCAAAATGGGAGGGAACAAGTGTATGCTTTATTTCTCCTTACCTTAGTCATATTTTCAGCACAGACATTTAAAAAGCAAATGCGTAAAACTGAACTTTAGTTCAAAAGGATTCATGAGAGAAAATACTAGGCGTGGGCAAGAAGTTGCTCAGCAGTCACCACATCCCTCCACCACAGAACCATTACACACAAAAATCCCTTAGTTAAAAGAAAATTTGTAGTTTAGCCTGCCACTGACAACCACCCCTTTTGGAAATGCTAGTTGGCAAATCTGTATATTGATTTTAGAACTTTAAAAAAACACTGACCTGGGACAAGTATGCAGATCAGGACTTTTATCACTCCCCCTATTTTGCACATGCTTGATCCAGTTTAGTGCCTTAAAGTATTGAAGCTTGAGACAGACAGGCAGCTAGTATTTTCAGGAGTAGGTCTCTACTGGCAATCTATACATTACCGTTACTGCAGGTTTACTTTAAATGACAATTTAACTTTCAGTTTACATCAGCTGAATACATTCGAGGTGCATTAAAAAAAAAAAAAAAAAAAAAAAAAAAGGTGTTTGATTTCCTACAGCTCATGTCTTTAACAGTAGCTACAGCCCAAGTAGAAAAACAATGTCCCCTGCCAGCAGCTGCAGTGAAGTCCTTGCTTTCTTTGGGGAAGCAGTGGGCCCTTTGTAGGTGGCGTGTTGGACTTCTGCAAAGTTGACTAAGTGGACTCAGCTAGGGGGTGCGTCACTGCTTCCACGCAGAGAGCAAAATGTACTTCACTGCAGCATGCTGGGAGGTGAGACAGGCTTTTCTTCTCAGACTGTGGCTGCTTTCTAAAGAAAAACTAAAAAGTAGGGTATACACAGTATGTTTGTTCGACTTTCTAATACTAAACGGGGTTAAATCGATGATTTTGATTGCAATGATAAAGAGTCGAAGGAGCATGCTGAAGAATTTTTCTCAATTGAATGACATTTTAAAAACAGTGAATGCGATTTTCCTTCAGGAAAATCCATTCATTCCAACGTCAAAATGAAAATCAAAACAACATATGTCAAGTGTCTTATGGCATTATCAAAATGTTCCAAGGAGATTGTTGTTTGTACAAACATTCATTTGAAAATCTACCAGTGTATACCCTACTTGAGACTTTTGTCTTGCGAGGGTTGTAAAGTAATTAAAAAAACGTATGGTCTACCTGAGGGGCGGGCTTCCGATGACTGCAGAGAGGGGCGGGTTTCCGATGACTGCAAACGGGCAGTGTGCGCATGCGCACACCGGCCCGTTCGGCAGTTGTCAAACAAGCAGGCCACTAACTCGCCGAGAATCGTACGATTCCCGGTGGGTTTTCCAGCCTGCTTGTTCGACGGAAGACGTGCAACCGTACAATAGAAACGGTCGCACTCCTTCCATACACTTTGCGATTATCGTACGATCGCGGGATTTCCCACGATTCTCGTACGATAATCGTGCAGTGTATGGGCACCTTTAGTCTGCTAGTGTTTAAATTGTTGTCCCAGATCAGGGAAAACTGTCCACAGGGTGGAATCAGTGTAGTGGTCACATCTGGAATGTATTCAGCAGATTTAAACTAAATGTTCAATTTGGTTTTAAGCTGTTTTTAAAAGGGGTGACCCAACTTAGCATGCAACTCACTCTAAACCCATCTCCCCATTTAAAGAACTTCCCTTCTCAAATATATTCGGTGTGCTTACAGTAAAAACACCCTCCACCATTTCTCACTTAATCTCAAGCTTCAGAAATGTACATAAAAGCATACCTTTAAAATAGGAGAGACTACACCTTTTTCTCACTTATTTTTTTTCCCTGACTTTTGCTGAAAAACTTTGCCCCTCTGCTGCTTTTACTTTAATATAGACAATTTATAATCAATCATTAGGAAAACTTACTTCTGCTGTTGTTGTTCTGTGTCTTTTGGAAGCTTCAGGGCAGCCTGACAAGAGATAAAGTAAAGAAATATTAATACCCATATATAACCACAAAATGCTCATAGTATATATTTGTTATTCACAAACAATGCATACAAAAGACAGGTTTAACAACTGAAACTAGACCCATGCATGTTGAATAAAAGATTGCAAAAGACCTGATTAGTTAGAAATGCATTCTACAGTTGTGACCAAGCAAAATAAAATAAAAGTTTAAAATATATTTAGTAAATGTGAGAAGGGGGGGTGGGCACTCCTACACCACCCATGGAAAAGCACCTTGTCCCCTGCGGAGAGGGACAAGGGCATCTTCCCCACAAGCCCTGGGGCGTTGGTTGTGGGGGTGCGGGCAGGGGGGGGGCTTATTCACATCAGTGTACCCCTAATAAAGGGGCACCCAGATGCCGCCTTCCCCCCTGTGAATGAGTAAAGGGTATTTGTACCTCTACCCATTCACTAAAGGGTTAAATAAAATTTTAATAAAAAGTCCAGACTTTTTGAAACAAATCCCTTATTTGGAAAACAAAATACACGTTTTTGACAAGCTTTTTTTTTTTTAATATAAATAAAATCGATCCACCGATGTAATCCAACGTCAATCCCGACATCCAGCGTTGTCCATGATGGCTCAACAAAATTAAATAAAAAAATTTTTTTAAACACGACAAGCGCGGTCCCGTCGCTGCGACGAACACACGCCGCAGAATGACATTTTGACAGATGCCGGTAACATACACATTTGGGTGTCGCTAACAGTGACAGCTACCTCCGCCCAACTGTTTACAGTTGTAACAGGGTGAGCCATATTGGGAAAGTCGCTCAAACAGGTTGGGGAGGAAGAAGGGAAGCAGAGGCAGGTGTGCTACAGCCGTCATTTCCTTCTTCTTGCACTCTAGTGCCAAAGCTATTCAGGGAGGAATGTGGACTGCCATCCTTTTAAGCTGCTTGGCTATTTTTTGTGCTTCTCCACAACTCTGTTGGTTTCCGGCAACATAGGCAGCTCTAGATTGTTAATTGAGCCAACTGGTCGAGTTGCAGCATTCTGAGGCAGTTGCAACTATATCATTTTGCACAGTGCTGTTGGTCAACAGTGAACATGCTAACAGGAGGAAAGATCAAAGTGATGATTCATCTGTCTTCCGCTTCTCCTTTACTCTCCAATTACAAGCTGAGTAATTTGGTAACCAAGCTCAACTGATGTTGAGAAACAACATAGCCACAAACCTGGCTATGTTGTATGGCAACAGTGCTTTAACCTTCACAAGTCTGGTTGAATACAATTACCATTCCTTTGGTAGTTTAAACAGTTCATGTACTATATAGAAGCATCTGACTGGGAGACAAGCTATAAATAGTATGTCTATCCAAAATGTCAATGTTTTATGGTTTTGGATGAAAATCTGAACATTTAATAGTCTGAGATCTTGAAATTGTATTTGAATAACACCCCCCCCACCCCTTTCCTCAACCATATTTATTTTCGAACTTTAATGGAGGATTAGGACTCTGCAAATAAGTTAAGACATCACATAAAAATCTACAGATAAATTTAGCCCACCAACATCCTTGCGTGCTGGAAATAGATTCTCTTTTTTTATTGACATGACCCTTTAAGTTCAGGCCAAGCATGTGCCATAGGAATCTGACTAAAACACGTGAAGTTGATATAAAAATAACCTGGGGCTGTAACAACTAATTATTCTAACCACACTAAGACATTTGTGTTATTAGCTTTAGGACTTAAACAGCCCTAGATGGTAACAGAAAGCTCTTCTTTACCATGTAGCTTGCAAATGCATTCGAATCCGCATCTACGAGGTCCAGCAAATCTTCCAGCGCATTATGGAAAGAAGGAATCAGTTCTCTCATCACACCGTCCAGAGATTCAAACTGACGCTTTCCATAAGTCATCTGCCCCACCATGCAGCCCAAAGCAGCTCCCTGCAAAGGAACATTCATTAGATCACGCTGTGAGCCATGAGTCATTAAATTAGCAAAGGCTTCAGAAATATACATTACATAAATGTGCAATTATGTCAGTACCTCAAACAAAGAAATAAATACAAAAGGAAAGATAGACCATTGGTCTGAATAAAAGCCACAGACTTAGGTGTTAGCCCTGTATGACTTAATTTATGAGGGTGACATAGGCAATTAATAATAGTTTATAAGAAGTTATTGTGGTATAAGGGGGAGGGGGGTTGGCTCTTACTCTCTTGGTAGGTACTGGCAGGTCACTTGGCATTGCGCAAACTGTCCCACCCCATGAAAATGTAGGTGGCTTTTTGCACCAGGAATTATGTCATTGCCCCTTGACAGGACATTGTGTAGGGATTCAAAGGAGGTAAGAATTGCAGCCTTCGTCAGGTACCAATCATTCATGCATCATCAGGTCCCAATCAGTTATGCATCATCACCAATTGTGCCGCCAAATGGTACAGGTGAAAATTAGGAAAAGCAAGTCCTGCCATGGAACAAGGAAGCTGCGGCACCCCTAGAGCTTCCCTAGGAAAACAGCCCTACCAAAAGGATAGACGCAAGGTTAACACATATTTATGTCGTCACCCAGCAAGCAGCACTGACCATAATAGTAATAATCAAAAATCACTGCGCTGGGAATGAGTGACTCGAAATCTAAATAACTAAATAGACCAGCAGCAACTTTGTGTATAAGTGAGTCTATTATGTGGCAAATAAGTTGCGCTCGGTCTAGTTGTGAATGGATGTGAAAGTGCTCTCTCAAAACCCAAAAGGGGGAGATCACCTTCAGATAACAAAATAAATTTTAAATATAAAGTAGATGTCTCCACTAGTGATAGTAGCACTGACCATAAACCTCCTAGTAATTGGCCATGGAGCCACAAATATTCTTCACTCAGCATTATTTTATCTTTTTGCTCTAATGTTGTGGATACTCCCCAGCAGCAGACAGAAGCAAACACTGAGCTTGGGAAAACCTATAGAAAGCTGGACTATCATTTCAGCTTAGACTGATTACAGCCAGGTTAAGCCATATTTAAAAAAAAAAGATTCACTCCTCCTTAGGGCAGAATGGCTACAGATAGAATTAGAATTAGCATAAAGCTTCTTCACATGGTAGAAAGCATGCGGTGTTAATTCTGTCAATAGCGCCCCATGTACCCACCATAGCAGAGACAGCAGCCGAAACTGAGCCTCCACCGGGTGTAGCTGTGCGTGCTCCCACATTTTGTACAAACTTTTTTACTGTCTGTGTGACGAGAGCCCCAGAATACTCATCTTGTACAAGGTACCTGAAAATATACAGCATTTAGGTTTAATGCACACTTTGGTTATATTACAAAACATCAACTATATAGTAACTATATAGTGCTAGATAGTAGTTAAACAATGGCCTCTAATCAGTAGCTTGCAAGCTTCAAATGACACGCAGATCTTTTTCTGCTCAAGACTTGTCAATAAAACTTTACAATATACACACTGCATAGACACATAATTACAACTAGGTCCCATTCTTACTTGATCTACTGTTGTATACCCATAGATAAATCAGCAAATTAAAAATCTAAAACTTTTTTCCCATATATTTAAAAAAAAAAAAAAAAAAAAAAAAAAAAAAAAAACTTGATTGGCTGGGGGTTGAGAGTATAAACTTTATTACTTTTGAACCTAGACAAAAACGAGCACGTAACCTTTGCACTGTGGGGGTAACCTTACTGCAAGGGTTAATAAATTTTTTCCCCCTGGATTTCTTCTTTAAAAAGATAAAAACCATAGTACTCCACAACAGCTGGAGTACCGAGGTTGCCTATCCCCTGTGCAATGCTGTAGCTTTAGAGCAGAACAAGACTGAGAGAACACACATCTCCTTAGCGACGTTTCGAGACCATGCGGTCCTCAGGCAAACAGAGGACGTTTGCCTGAGGACGGGACCGCATGGTCTCGAAACGTCGCTAAGGAGATGTGTGTTCTCTCAGTCAATAAACAGCATTGACTTTAATATCATGGAGTGCGAGTGACTACTTTCATCTATCTACATTTTTACGGAGGCATCCGTTGTCACTACCGCACCCACCCAGTTGGATTTGGGTTTTTTGTCCGGTCAGGAGTGCGATGGGACAGGAGGATTAAGTTTCATGTTTTTATTATAAACTGATAAATTAAAAATATACAAGTCACATTAGTTGGTGCTCCAAGAACACAGCTATGAACTGTAATGTTTGTAGTCCACGACACCAGTAGTGTTTGGACATGCTTCATTAGGAGAGAGTGATGTTCCCATCATAGGCATGCACGGGGGCCTGGGCACTTCCTAATCATCCCGAGCACAACACCGTAGCAGCAGGCGCTGCTCAGTGACTATTATAATACAGGATTTTTATAGCGCCAATAGTTTGTGCAGCGCTTTACAATATAAAGGAAGACATTACAATCGCAATACAATTCAAGACAAGACAAGATGGTAAGGAGGGCCCTGCCTGTAAAAACGCTGGTGGGGAGATCAAAGATCTCTCAGTGACTGACTGCACTTGCCACTTACATTGCTCACATAACAGCCGCAGTCCTCGGTGCCTGGGAAGCTACAAGGGGCGTGGCTGCGACTTCCCAGGCTAACCATCCAATCAGGAAGCCAGGCAGGTGGTCACCACCTACCAGGCTCCCTGCTTCATTACTGCTGGAAAAGGTAAGGACAGTTCAACAGATGGAAATCCGGGATGCCTCAGGTGTATGTATGCATGGTTGCAAGTTTGTATCTTAGAGTGCACACCCTAATGCAATAGGCTGTGCACGCCTATGGTTCCCATGGGAAGGAGATCTACATTTATTTCAGTGAAAGCGAGAGTGATACAAGCAGGCACCTGGTTGCTTTACTATTAACCCGGTCAGTGCCCCAACAATACTACTACGCCAAATAGTCCCTCTCCCATACCATAAATAATGTTGTTAAAACATATTACATAAATAGCATAGAACACCATACACGTTTTGACAAATAAATCCTCGAACCATTTAAATCATTAGAAATAAAACTATTTATATCCACATTTATCCTTCAAGATGCTAGGATGTCTAACTGAAATACCATTTAGCTCCATTGCATGAAGTCTCTTGTTATATATTAGATCCTCTCAATTTCCTAACATTCTATCTACTGTATATCCCAAACCAGGAAAACCTCTGTGTTAGAACGATAAAACGGCCCCGTTTGTAAAATACCTTTTAATTATTTTTTCCCCTTGGTCATGCAGCTCACTGTTTAGTCCTATGCCACCCATATTGAAGACCACACGGACACTCCAAAATGTGAATTACATAAATTGTAAATCATCCACCATCATTCTTAGGTTTAAAACACAGCCTCCCCGCTTACATTATTCACCATCCTATACCCTAAATATAATTGTTCATTTCTGTTGGATTCACTATATTTGTCAATTTTTGTCAAAATAGGGGAAGCTCCTCTAAAAAAAAAACAACTTTATTTTAGAACGTTACTCAGCTCTTACAAAAGAGCCTTTCTATTGATCTTGGCTACAAAAACAAAACAAAAATCCATAATCTCTTTGCTGTAGGTGTGGTGCTATGCAGATTTCTCTTTACTTTCTGTCCTAGAGACAAAATCTAGGAACATCTCCCCAAACTGAGGGGGGATTCCCACCTTAGACCACAACATTTGTGCCCATTGGATGAATTACCCCAACTTATTGCTCTATTGACAACTCTAGAATTTTACATTTCCCCTTCCTTTGTCTTGATAACAATGGTTTCCTGGACAAATAGAGGGGTAAATACCCTGTGGTGACACAGACCGCAATAAGATCTTGGCAGAAGGTCTTTCCCAGGGGTGGGCAAACTCTGGTCCTCCAGCTGTTGTGGAACTGCAAATCCCATGAGGCATTGCAAGATTCTCACAGGCATGTCTCCCAGAGACAGATGCATGAGCTGCTGGATGGCAGCAGTTTGGAGGACCGCAGTTTGCCCACGCCATCCAAAACTAAAAAAAATTGAAGAATGAACATCACTGTGTACTTTGTTTTAAACACATATCAGCTATACCAACCACTTACTCAATGACTCTTTTCCTAGGTTCAAAGGGAGCCAAAGAATCCAGTCCAAGTCTGTTAATAACCTGTTATACACAACACTGAAAATTAGTTGATGGAAAACATATCTATCGGTGTAAAATAATGACAAGTTGAACTGCATGCAGTTATATTAACATTGCTGGGATCTATAAGATAGTCTTGGAATTATATGGCCTTTACAGTCCATAGGCACACCTCCCCTTATGAAATTTCACAGCCCCATTTTTCCTTTGAAAGAATGGAACACAACCACTACAAAACGATATTCCTCTACTAACCTATTTAAAACATTTAACATTGGAATTCATGTCTCCCAGAAACTCAAGGTGTGGTTACCATCAATATGCAAATCACATGTGGGAAACAGTTGCTCCCTGTTTATGTCCACATTACAGGTCTGGGGAAGTAAACTACACTTGGCCTAGAGCAGGGGAGGGCTATTCATTTTCTTGAGGGCCATACAAGAAACGAATTACTAACTGTTACAGTGCGGTAGGTGTGTTTCCATTTTTGTGGATGGCACAAACACCTCCTGGCCGCAATCACTTCTGGCTCCATTCAGCAGAACAGATGTTCTCTGGTCTCTCTCCCTGCTACACTCTTACACCTATAATGCCACTCCCCAGCCGGCATAAGGGGCAGCAGAGCCGGGGAAGCAAAGGACGGGGTGTCGAGCAGAGAGGGGACACTGTTTGAAGCGATGGAAGCGATCTGGTGGTGGTTTAGCTGCCAGAATCGCTTCCAGTGTGAAGCCACGTGGGCCACTGTGTCTTACTGCAGCCCTAGATTACAGTACAATGCAAAATTACTGTTTACAACATTCAACATTATTATTTCATATCAGACACAAGGGAAGGGGTTATGGGCTAATCAGCTAGATTGAAGTGGAAGCTGCGTTTGTGCAATTTAAAAACAGAACCTTCATGCTCGAGCGTGTTGTTGGTCATGTTGTGCAAGAAGATAGCCCCGTTTTACATTTCGTGTAAGCAGTGATCTGTAATGGGTAGTATATGTTACCAGGCGGATTTTGTGATCCTCTTCCAGCAAGAACAAATTTTCTTCTTTCATATAATACTCTGCAGACATCAACAGTGCTTTAAGGGGGATCAAACCAACCAACTGTGAACCAAGTATTGGAAGGCTCAACTCCTAAAACAGAGAGAAGTAAATGAAAATATACAGCTCCAGAAGTAAAAGGGAAGATACGAAGAGTGCTCAAAAAACAGGAATGGACAATATGGTAAAAAGGAATTTAGAATACTAAAATGCAAGCACTATTGGGGTCTGTTAATCGCACGGTACTGCACAACGCACCTACCGTGAAAACCTAGGGGAAACAGGAGTGGATGCAAATTCCATTCCAGCTGAAATTCCTCCAGCAAGGTCTAAACATTTAACGACGACTACCCCGAGATGGACTTTTTTTTGCTCTAAAAATCTATGATGAACCCTATAAATTGGTCCCCTGCCTCCAAAAGGAGGTGTGCATTGCTCATTTCAGACAAGTGTGCATGCAGACCCACAGATATACTCACTGCAGGGCCAGTGTTGCCTGTTAGAATGTCAGAGAAAATCTAAATACCTAAAAGAAATTTAAAAGCATCGGTTTGAAGTTTGGGCTAGCTGACCCACCAATTACAAGCTTTTTTTGTCATTTTGGGGTACTACAGGAGGTAGCGAATTAAAATTCAAGGAGGTCCGCGGTCAGCCATTTAGGCTGCATTCACACCAGCAGCTGTACAACAACGCACAGCTGCTGGTGTTTGTTCCCAGGCACAGTGCTGATCCACCAATCCCGGCACATCACACGGTTTACTTTTTTTGTGCGACTTTACCGGCCTTGGAGGCCCGTGTATTCTGTCAGCAAGCCATAACCTAGTGAAAGTCAGCAATTTCAGTCCAGACAGAACAGTGTGTGGACTGTGATCTGCCATTTAGGGACATGTGGTGTAGTATTTGGTTGAAAAAAACTGGACTCAAATAAACCATAACAATTCCCATACACAGTATTTTAGGAAAGGCTAAATGCCCAGAAGAGTGGATACCTTGGCATCCTTGCGTGTTTCCTCGTATACCACATGTAGTGGAGTGACCTCATAATCCAGTAAATTCGCAGACACTTGTGCCATGTTCTCTTCCTGAAGATACCATCCAATAGCCTGCACTTTTTTCAGACGACCAGGCTAGTAAAAAGGACATAGTAATATTTAGGTGGCTGAGGACTATCCTCGTGTATTTTTCCTAGTATACATGACAGCTTCATTTCATCTCAAGAAACAAAGTACAAGAATAGAATAGCCTTATTTTAAAGGGGTAGCTGTAAACCTGGATTGTACACACTAGCATGCAGATAGGAAACAGATCGTATAATCACAGATCGTAAATCACAATTTTCTTTTACAAGGTCTGTATGGATCATCCATTTTGAATAGCTGAACTGCAAAGCAGTAGCATCTTCTCTGCAGTTTGCCATGTGGCATAAGTGTGTCTGGGAGTGTTTTTGGGTTGGTAGGATTTAAACTAAGTAACCCAGCCCAAAATAATCCTGTAAATCGAGGTTTTAAAACATAACCTTTGATTCACTAAAATGTGCTAGATTTCCTGCTTGAAACAGAGTAAAATATATTTGGTACTATCCTGGCAGGCCTGAGAAATCATTGCCTGGCCATGTAGAAAAGTTTATTTTCTTTCTAATTATATTTTTAGAGCACTTTTCTCCTGGACACTTTATCTGCTATCAGGGCAGATGGTGAGGCAGTCATCTTGGGCATGCTCAGTCGATTATCACACTAGGAACAATTTTAGAAAGAAGCCAATTAAACTACCAGCATGTCTTTGGAGTGTGGGAGAAAACCGCAGTACATTGAGACCACACAAGCACAGAACACACAGATTTTATGCTAATAATGTCCTGATCATGGCTGAAACTGTCCATCCACATAAGTGACAGTTGGGCAGTATGCCTATAGCCACTGTACCAGATTAGATAAATCTGCTGTTTTAGGGGACATAGCAAGGATCATGTACACAAACTGCATATAGATATAGGGCTATAAGAATATAAGATGCAGTCATAATATTCAACAAAGCACAATCATTTCCCTCTCACCTGTCCTTTCCCACGACCTCCTTCTCTAATGTTCAGGGCAATGCGATGAGCCAGTTCTTTGGTAGTCAGTAAATTAATATTATATGCAATAAGAAATTTACGAGCACCACTTGCAGTTGCCCCCCAGCTTGGAACAAACACTGAATCTCCATAATCTGGACTCCATTCTGGATTTTGTAGCTACATTAAAAACAAGGAAAGCTTCAAATGTGGTGGAACACAGACAAACAGCACTAACAGAATTCAAAATATTATAAAAAGCAGAAAACATTGAAGATAATATAATTGCCAAATATTTATAAAATGATTGCATCTTTAAACTAGCAAACACATGAGTCGTAAAGGGCAACGGAAAAAAATAAACTAAAAAAAAAGGTTTTTGGTCAATTTAGGCACTTTTGATTATTCCACCCAAAAACACTTGCACAGCTGTAAGAGCTAACATTTACTCTAAAATCCTCTCCCCAGCTAGCTAATGGGCTCTCAATAGGGCACCAGGGAATCCAGCTTGGGTCTTATAACACTACTACTCAAAAACCATTTCAAGGAAAAATGTGTACAAAAAAAATTTGGAGGCTGTGATTGTGGAACTTCCTTTTTTGACAGTACTGATCTCATAGCTTGAATATCCAGAGTCATTGCCCCTGAACATGTAGGTTTAGAAGCTCTGACTTTTCTGATCTGTACATTTATTAAGTTTATAACAAAAAAATAATATGAATACAATTGAGAGCAAAGCATTGCCTGCAAACAAACATGACCCATTCTGAAAACTCTATGTACCTTTGTGGGAAGGGCTTCATACTCTCCAGCTCTCACAGATGGAAGAGCTCTTCGACTTTCACTGCGAGCTGCCTCTCCATACAGATAAACTGGATAATAAAGTACACAAGAAATGGACAACAGAAGCAGACCTACTGCACATTTTACAACATCATTCCAGCACACCAAAACACAAAATTAGATGCTTCTCGTTCTCCATGCTATGTTTTCAGTGGAATCTATTAGCCTCTTATCTTCTCCCAAATTAAAAGAAGTTGCAATAGTCCCAGCTGAGCTACGGTGTATTCTGTGACCACTAAGCAGATTACTCTAATTTAGCAAAAATAAAAAAGGTTGTTGGCCCCAGAAATGGCCAGTCAACCAATTCACACACAAAAAAAAAGAAAAAAAAACACCACACGTAAACAAACAGAATGTTGTTTGCCTTATGAACCGTCAATGTCTGCAATAAAAGCTGGTGCAAGCATATTTGTCGGTGACCTTTTGTTTTAGGCTAAGATGCAGTTGGATCCTTTAGGCAGCAAAACAACATTATCAGCATCTCCTTGAGTGTGAATACAAAAAAACACACAACAAATACAAACACACCAATCATAACAATATTAAAGTTATATTATAAGGGTTCATGTACAGAGATGTTCAAAGCAAATCAAACACCACATCCTTCAGACACTCAGTAAAAAGGTCTTTGATTGGAGAATCTTCCAACTTGGTTCTATTTTCAGTCACATTGACTTAAGGAAATAAAACGGTCAAAGACCATTGTACAAAAAAAAAAAAAAAAAAAAAAAAAAAAAAATTTTTGT
>NW_017307033.1:88054-110575 GCF_000935625.1 Nanorana parkeri
TAGATGGAAAAAATTTTCCTTGGATTTTTTTTTTTTTTTCCAGCTGCAGTAGGCAATGAAGCTTGTCAACAATACTTAGCTTCTTTGTGTTGTGCACAAAGTTATTGCAAACAATCACACAACCAATATGTTTTGAACAAAAAAAAACAAACAAAACCTTTAAGATGCCCATTTGTAGGAATGATTATATTTTTACAATTCTAGTGAAACAAATTTAATGGTTTTGCACACCGTGCACAATTCCTGACCCATTTTTGCCCTATTGCCACAACACAGTGCATGTGCATTTACAGGAATACACAGCGGTGTGTTGAAGGGTCAGGTACTGTGCTTTTAGAAGACCCCCCAAAACACATGTGCAGTGCATGTCATCAACATGACTACATAGGAGTGGATAGTGAAGCCTGCCTTAGATATGCTGCACTGTTTTTGAAATAAGCATTGATTTGAAAGTCAAAGTTAAAATACATACAAAATGAAGCATGCATGACTATTTTCACACTGTTCCATAGTTGTGGATCAGTGACGTGCCCAAAACCGGACTGCATACTCGATATGAATAAAATCACTGCAACGCTGGTGTAAACAGGTCTTAGTGGAAACCATGGATTTTCTGTTGCTCATGCATGTTACCTTTGCGGCAAATGTAGCAGAAAGCAAGACTACACATTTACTGCGAAAGAGCACAAATTAGTTTCCCATTGTTAACCACATTTTGAAAACACTGTTACTCTGGCTGCAATAGGTTCAGAAAGCAAATGATAGCAGAGGATCTGCATAATAACCAGGAAAAAAGCATTTTCAGAAGATGTGCATATTTTTCAAACGTTGGGTTTCTATTGGAGGTCATGTAAACGATGAGCATATTACTGGATTTGTTGCTAGTATCAAAGTTTATTCCACTCACCGGGAACATGCAGTTCTTCAGACAGTTTCTCTGCAAAGATATTTGCACAAGATATACATTCTGCCATGGTTACATTCCTGACGGGAATAAAGGGACACACGTCCAGTGCTCCCATACGAGGATGCTCTCCTGGAATCACATGATTCGACAAGTTAATACCAATGAAAAGTCCAGATTTAATGTACATAGAGAATCCACTTATTCAGAAAGGCGGGGAGCAGAGGATGATGTGTACAGTGCAATACATTTTAGCAAACATTTAGGTTTTCTTAACTCAGATTGGTCTACAGCATTTAAAATGATGGAAGGTGATTAGGAATAGTTTGCTATAGTTGACTGAAGGTTCCACACTGCAATTTGAGCAGTGGTGATCATTAAGACTAATAGTTTTGTGCCTGCTCACTTGGGTGGGAAGAGAGCAGTTACAGGGTAGATCATTTTCAGTGAAAATCTATACTACTGTGGAATCAGGAGAAGACTGGGAACCTTTGGCTTTTTTTTAACTTTTGGCATTTGATCACAAAGCATCTCAGAGCCACAAAGGAAGTTATACTTCAAGACCTCCCTCTGCCAGATGCTGCGATCCCAGGTCTGAACTGGGAGCAGTATAATGCCCACCATAGGTCACTGACTGCGGGTCCTATGTCTAGATGGTGAAGTATCTCTAAGGGCCACCAACCCAACATATCTTGAATGTACTGGCCTGGGTGGGTAAATGTGCCCCTATCCCGCAGCCCAGTACTCATCTGACATATTCTAAGAATAGGCACAATTTTTCTACCTGGTCACATACCTGGACGCCTTAATAAACCAAGCATTATAAACTTTACAAAACATAAGACACACCACAAAGCAGTTGGTCATAACTTTCCATTATTGGTTTTAAAATGAATATTAGAAGAATTTATCCTTGTTACCAAAAATCAAAAGCAAGCGATCAAATTTTAAAATACCTTTCAATTAATCAGACAGCAGCTCTATTGCTCCCCATTCTTACTTTACAAGACTTGGAAAGTCATAATTGAGGAATATTTTTTTTTTCAAAACTGGAATTACACTTTAAATAAGCTTATTTGGGTGTGTGGATGCATTCATATTAATACATTAAATACTGCCTGTGTATAAATGCTCCACATTAGTGTGTATTAACTACATAAAGATTTTCTACTCCTAAATTAAAGTCACAACTCCTGAGTGGAAGGTGCCAACAACCCAGTGCAGGAAGGACTTTATATCAGAACCTATCAAGTCATTTTACTTGGCAGTCAACATGTAAAACAGATTTGAGTGGGGTCTTGTCTATACATCACTAAATGTTAGAGAAAAAGAAACACGTAGAAGGCCAGCATTTTTTTTTAACTTGCACATTTGCGTTACAGGCATAGGTTACCATCAGCAGAAAAACAACTAAACAAAACATAAAAAAATAAAAAGGCCACTGCCTACTACAGCATTGGTGCAGTACCATAAGAATACAATGTAATGCACGTAAAATACACACCTCTCATGTAGATCAGTAAATATACCTTACCTTTGTGTTTGCTCATGTCTATTAACTTAAAAGCCACCCGTGCTGCATTCAAGGCTCCTTCAACAACATCCCCTGGAGAACCCACAAAAGTGTACACTGTGCGGTTGGTGGAAGCTCCAGGGTCGACGTCTAGCAGGCGACATCCCTCAGTCTGTGAAATAGCTGCAGCCAGTGCATCAATAATCTGATATGGAGTATATTTAGCAAATAGGGTTTGTTTTATTTCGTGATATCAATAAGATTATTTAATATCTGTTTAAAAAACACTTCACAGTAACATCAAAGCAAAATGGCAGCTGTTAAAAATTACGTTTTATGCCTACAGTAAAAGACTCACATTCCCCAAAAAATCATTTTATTTTTAATAAGCCAAGATGAAAAACAAACCTTTATGTATTTAAAAAATATCCAATATGGGGTTGCATATTTGTTTCAGGCAGGATGCAGACCTTTGCTTTTCTGCGTATACAATAATGTGCATTGTGGTAAGGCAGACCATTCATTTCGATCCATTCAGGCCCAGTCCTGACCCTGATCCAGAAATTCTGTCTTTACACAATGCATTACCAAAGACATAATCATGGTGTGCTTAGCTAGAAGATGCATTTTCAACACCCACATATTTGTGTGCAAGACAATAGTGTGTCAAGCAAAAGTTGTGTGAACCCGATTCACAGTTTAAAATGTTACTCCAGCTAAACCTTTTAGGGCCCATTCACACCTTAGTGTTGCATTAAATGTGCAAGGTGCATTCATTATCAATAACACACTAATGCATGTCCCAGGAGGTGTGTGTTGCAGCCCAGTACAACACATGGTAATGTAATAGCATGCATTGCTGTGTGGTGATAAAATATAGTACATGCATTACTTTTTTTTTTCACTGCCTGGCAACACACAATATTGCGGTACTGTGTGCTGTAGCACACACAGGCCAGGAGATACATTGGGGTGCAGCAGAGAATAAATGGCAACACAATGCACCAGCAAACCTAGTGTGTAGTATCCTTTGATGTGCAATAGTATGTACAGCAAAGGGTACTACTACCAGATCCTGCACGTTTAGTGCAATGTTATCATGTGAATGGGCCTTTAAATTTAGTTAACGCAGCCTATTCACTTGAATGGGTTTCCTAATTTACCAAAAAAGTGCATGCACTATTTTAAACCACACAGCGCACCACACCATATGGTAGGGCATTACCAGGTGTTGGAAAAAGGTTAATGAGATGCCATTTAGAATTAGGGCAAAACATACCAATACGCATGTTTCTGCTTTTTACCGGGACATTTTCCCCTAAACACTTGTAAATAAATAATAATTGGCCTTACCTCTTTGTTCCTTCCTTCGGAGAAATTGGGGACGCATTCTACTAGTTTAGACATGGTTTCGTTCCTCTGAGCCCTTCTAGAAGAATACCTTCCTCCCTCTGTGAAGCTGCCTCACTAAACTTTCCAAAAGTCTTTGCTGTTTTCAGGTGTTAAAAATTAACTCATTATCTCTGACCTAGACTGATCCGAGAGAGGATGTGTCTCTAATAAGAGTGCAAAACAGAATATTGTCTGCAAGGGGGCGTATAGCAGGACAAACATCAGTGGTGACCATTTCCACTTAATATTTAACAGGTTGTTGTGCTGTGCACATTTTGCTAAGCAATCAAAAATGAAAGGCTCATGTACATGTTTGAAGATGTTTTGTGATTAACTTAGACTTCCATCATTTTCTTGAACATCATAATGCCAAACCTGATGGTTTGAAGGCGTTTGGCATAGAGATGATTACGGTTACTAAGTAATGAAAGCACACGATTTCAAAAAAATTGTGCACCAGACAAACACAGTGGATATATTCCCTGAGCTGTTTAGTTCCAGGGGGGATGAATGAAGGACAAGAAGTAGCTACCTCCATATAGTGTTCAGTCCTGTACCAAGTTATAATACATATTTAATACCCATTGGGTTGTGCACTGATGGACCATTAGTACATTTTAGAATATACTTCACATTATATCTGAATCACGCATGCTCTCACATGCATTCATAGCCGAGTTACACTAGATTGGCTTTAAATATTATTTTTTATAGATATTATTATTGTATACATGCTTATAATTAGCTGTATATGTTTTAACACCCACATATACCAAGATAATGTTTATTGACTTTGTAGATGAATGTTATATTTCTTTATATTAACATGTTGATGTATGCAATGATTTGAAGAAATATGTTCTTTAATCCTATATTTTCATTTATCGAGTTTTGTGGTGCTCTGTAGTGATGGCCTCGGGCGTGTTCGCAGCTCCACGTGCCGAGCCCGCCAGGAAGCTGACAGCCAATCACAGGTACTGAGACATGTTCCCGGTCCGCAGCTGCAGAGATCGGGAAATGTCTCAGTGTCTGTGATTGGCGCTGCGCGCTGGCAGCTTCCTGGCGGGCTCGGCACGTGGAGCTGCGTACACGCCCGAGCCCATCACTAGTGCTCTGAAAGAGGAGACTCCAAAAAAGCCGGGATAGCCCAACAAAACACATTTTAAACACTAATGTATTTATTGTAATATATTTTTACATTTTGATATAGTATGATACTGCTATATGCAGGTTTTGGGATGGGGTTAGCAGGCATGCACATGCCCATGGTACATGTCTGTGGTGCTTGTCCTGCTCTCAGGTGCCTGTGCAATCATATGTTATTTTGCACCTAGCCACAGTCCCATTTGTTTTCTTAGTGACAGCCACGAAAGAAGGTAAAGGCATACCCCACACTGTATGATTGGCTGTATCCTGCCTCCATTAACATGCCCCCTACATGATTGGTCAGGAGATTGAGAGGGGGCGGATCGCCTATCAATATTCAGAGTCCTGTTTATGGGTGACCATAATAGCATACATGCTCGTTGGTGTTTGGTCCCTCTGGATCTTGTAATGCCTATCCCGCCTATCTTTGGTTGTATGGTGATTGCTTCGGATCCTTTTTCAGCACACATAGACTCCGTACGGATTGGCTTTGAGGAAGGGGGTTCGGCCCCTGAAACGCGTCAGCCGTTTTGCAGAGTGTGTCACTGGACAGGCTGACTTGCAGCCAGAGACATAAAACACTGTAGCTTGTTCTGAGGGATGTGGATTTCAGTCCATTCCCATCACTTCTGTGCGATGTGAATGCTTGATGGTTTCTTCTTCACAAGTTTGTGAGTATGGTTCATTTGTTGACTTTTATATTAATAAAACAATACTGCATAAGGGAAGGTGCTTAGTTTTGTTTCTAGATTTGTTGATCATGTTTCCTTATCACTGAAGTGCTGCCACGCTTTGTGAAGGGATCTGTTGACTTTCAAGTGACCCCCTTCCCCACGCACTGATTGATGGCTGTATCTGTGTCTTGTAATCCTTTAACCCAGTGTTAGGACAGACATTCTTCACATCTACTTTACAAATTATATGGAACAAACCCCTCCCAGCCCCTCCTAACATTTCAAAGATGGAGCAAACAGAAAAAAATTTTAACCCATAAGAAGCCAAGAAATTCTAACCTATTGCAAGAAGCAATTTTAAATTATTATTTTTTTAGCTCACGCTATGTGAATGGGAACAAATATAAAATAGGTGTTGTCCTAATTTGGCTGTAAAAATAAACTTTAAATCTTTCCTATTCCAACATACTTACATACATACAACATACATACATACAAGGAATGACACAGTATATAACAATGCATGCATCTAGACTCTGCTCTTCTATCAATGTTTTATGGTATAGTTGGTCATTTTTCAAAACCAAGGGCAATTCCAGTGATATACATATTTTTAAAATCTGAGTCTTTGAATATTGGGGACACATGGGAACCAATAGGGAGATCAATCTACTGCAAAAATGCTGTTTTGTTGGTTACTATGAAATGTGGATCACTCAAATGAAAGCAAATAATGCAAATGAAAAATCATGTATCTATAGTTCCAGGTTTTTAAGAATTGTCACTGGATTGCAGAGGTAATCCTCTGTATTATATAATTCCCCAGTAAAATAAGCGTTATTTTATGTATCAGCTGGGGGGAAGGGTGTTTATATTTCATGTATGACCAGAGTTCCACTTTAAAGAACAAGTCACAGCCTTACAATTCATGGGCGCATTCACACATTTTACATTAAACAGGCTCATTTACTTTATATAGGCCCACTGTCCTCTGACTGGCTCATTTACTTTATATAGGCCCACTGTCCTCTGAAAAAAAAAAAAATCACCTTTTTTCCAGGGCAATGCATTTTTTTTAAATCCATGCATTTGATGTGTTGATGATCATGTGCAATTGTTTTTAGCATGTGCATGAATCATGAATGGATGTCATTAAAGAGACCCTGTTGCCAGAAAAGTTCAGCAAACATCTTCCCATTAGGTTATATGTGGAGTTAACATATTTTATTTACATGTAAAAGCCTTCCATGTGTAGACATTCTAAAGACTGCATCTGACAAGTCAACTGACGGCTTTCTGATGAAAGTGATTCGGGCGCCCAATCACTTCCAGCCACTACGAAAGTCACCGTCCCCCTGTCATGTTCCCAGGGCTCCATTGCCCCTGTTGCGGGTCTGAGACTAGCATGGAGGTTGTTGGCAGATAGAGCAGAGGCTTATCAGTAAACATCCATTTGCTGCTCTCCCCTCTGCTAAATGAACCCGGAAGGGACCAGCATTTCGCCACTTCCTGATTAACAGCTGTCATTCCCCGACCACTATGGCTGGGGAAAAAGCTGATCAAGCATCTGTTGTTGATCAACTTCCTTGGGGTCCATAGGTGACTTTAGGGGTCTAACAGCCCCCTATGTTATAGCAGTAATGGTGTGTAAAAAAAAAAAAGTGTAAAAAATTAAAGTATAATAAATGTAAAAAACACATAAAAACTTTTAAAGCCCCCATGTACACGTGCATACATACATACATACATACATACGCGCATGAGTGGCTATGTACTAACACGTCAATTGCATTACACATGTTAGGTATCACCGCACACTCCAAAGTGAGAACAATAATTCTAGGGCCACTATTCATAATGAACTCTAAACTGATGGCCTGTAAAGGCTTTTAAATCGTCAATGATGGATAATCTTGGGCACTGTCGTTTTTTTGCCTTATCGTATCCTTATCTTTCTACTTGATGCAACCTCATCTTTTATATATTACTAAAAAACTGGGTAACATTGTGTTTTTGTGTACTAAAATTATCCTTTGTGTATTTTTTTGACAGAAAATTTAGGCTTAATAAACATGTGCGCTAATATCAATACAATAATTACTACTACCAGCATGTTATTTGTCAGGGTCTCTGTTTTCAGAAAATATATTCTGTTTGGGATTTTAACTAATCTTCAGGCCTAAAATGTGAATTTTAACATTGGTGCAAACAATAATTCCAGGAGCGAACTGGTTAAAAATAAATGGGCATGCAATCTGTTACACAAACACTGCATGTTAAGGTGCACAAGTGTGAATGTGGCCCAACACAGTACTGTATGCGATAAGCTTATTACTTTGAAATGCCAGTAGTTATGGTCACTTTTGGCTAAATATGTGTAAGGTAAAGTCTGCACAATTCCGATATTTAGATCTATTAAATATCAGACAGATTTTATTGGATTAGAAGGTAGATGCAAAGTGCATACCACCCACTCGATGTTCAGGAGTTAGGCACCAGTTGCTGCTACGATAGTTGTTCAACTAGCTGAACACACATATTTAAGCGCAGTAGTCATATTTGTTTTATCAGAGACTCTGAATTCAATGGGTGAGTGGGAGAGCCTGCAGGCAGGGATAGTCTGCTCTTTGGAAATCTGAAACAGACCAGATGCTTCACTGACTGATGTTTGTTCCTCATCCTGGTCAAACAGGTTTTCACATGTACAATGTTTGGAAAACAAGTCTAACAAATATTGGATGGGCCTCATTCACACTTGTGAATGAGGCAGCGAATTCCTCCGTGAGACGCACGGGTGTTTATGCCACTAGCTACCGATGGGAAGCCCTATACCAGTGATGGCGAACCCGAGTGCCCAAACTGCAACGCAAAATCAATTTATTTATCTCAAAGTGCCAACATTAAAAAAAGGTTGGTATTGTGTTGCAGATTGGGCACTGGGGTTTGTTCAGCATCACTGCCTTAGGCAAAATAGGGGAACACACATATTCAAACGTTTATACACTCAATAAAACACACATATCTCACACACATTTTAAAAAAAAACACACATACACTCATTTAAAAACACACTCAATACAACACACACAACTATTAACAATAAAAATTAATAATTTTAAAAATGTCCCCCCTCTCCTGCTTACCTGGTTTGCAGGGAGGGACTGCATCCCTATGGTCCAGTGGGGCACTCGGAGATTATCCTGGTGGTTCAGTGGAGGATCAGTGTGATCTGCATCTCTGGCTGATGCAGACCATACTAATGGCTCCTGCCTGTGAGCAGCAGTACCACGAGGGAGTGATCAGTATGGTCTGCATCAGCCATCATTTAATATATTGCCAATTCAGCAATATAATAAATAGGATCTGGGCACCTGCCAGGTTTAACGATGGCTGTCGCCATTCACCGGGGCCATCTTTAAAAACTTACAGGGCTGAAGAGTTCGGACAAGGCAGGAGAAGTGAACAATCTAGGCCAAAATAGCTGATTTGGAATAATTCTCCAATTCAGCTCACGTTCCAGGACAGGTATGTTGTCCTAGATTGTTCACTTCTCCGGCCTTCTCCTAACTCTTCACCGTTTTGTGAATAGCCCTGTTAGTGTGACGTGGAGACCCATGAAACACCAGAGGCCCTATACAAAACAATGAGAGGCTGACGGCAACCGTTTGCATGTCATTGGACATGTATCAATTACCTACGAATGATCACCCCTAGGTGCAACCTGTTTGTGTCTAGGAAAGAGAACATCCGCAGGTAATCGCTACTTGTCTGATTACATGCGAACGGCCGCAAATTGCTACAAATGCTGCTAGCCTCTCATTGCTTTGTAGAGGGCTTCACGTCCGCTGCTGTTCGCATAAACACCTCTGAGCTTCATAAAAGAATTCGCTAGAATTCAAGTGTCACCGAGAAAGTATATATGCACCCTTGGGGCAAATATAAAACTGAAGTGTAATCTGCTTTCCGGCTTCACCCTTCTACCCTCATCAACAAGCTAATGAACATTTTAACCACTTGAAAACCGGGGTATTTTCTTATTTTTTCTTATTTTTAAGAATGAGAACTGCAAAACCTGGGTGTTAATCCCTCTTCCTGTCCAGGCCATTTTTCTGTATTCAGCTCAGAGGTAAAACCTGTTTTTGCTACATACCTTATTTTAGACCCAGTGACATTATTGCTGGGTCTCCGTGCTTCTCTATGCCATGCAGGCTGATCATGGCTGGTGGGAGGGGCCAGCAGCGTGTTGCACATAGCTTCCTGAATACATCACAGCACCCTGCCTCAGTACTGCTCCCAAGAGCCCTGATACAAGCAGTGGGCTGTCTCTTGAGAGTAGTTATGCAAATTTCAAAATACCTTAATAGGTGGATGTCAGTCTGGAAGAGTAGAAAATCCTAGGCAGCATATACCTGCTTCTCCTTTAAAAAGACTGGAACTACAGTGGAACAATTACAGCAATTACAAGTACAGCAAGGAGCTAAACAAGGTGCAAATAGTGTTCTGGAAGGAAACAAGGGGACAGAAGTGTTGTGTTGGTGAACTAAAGGCTTTAACCATTTCAGTACTGGCATGGTAAACCCCCTTCATTAGCAGCCATTTTTTAACTTCCAGTGCTGTGAAAGCTTGACCAATTACTCAGTCATGCAATACTGTAAATTCATTCTACATATTTTTTTTGAGACGCATGAAGCTTTTTTTTGGGTGGCATGTTGTAACCTTTTTTTTACTATATAAACTGCAAAATACTACAAAAAAAACTGGGTTTCTATTATAAAACATATCTAATAAAGATGACAGGACAGTACGAAAACCCCCAAAATGACCCCTTTTTGGAAAGTAGACACTCCAAAGTGAGCTTAATTTTTGCAGTTTTTTTGGGAAGTGAAGAAACATGCCAGTATTGAGGGGGTTAAATCATGGAGCTTGGTAATGATGCACAAGATGCAATAAATGTACAGGCCATAGAGGGTTAAGAGTTAATGTTCAGGACATACAGTGGGAGGATGAAGGAGAAGGGGTTAATGTACAGATGTGTAGGATATGGGAGGTGAATACATACATCAGAGCAGAAACAGAATGGAGATAACACATAAGGGGAATAAGGGGGGGGGGCGCAGCTGAAAAGGTTACACATGATTTAAAACTTTAATTGTTGTTGCTGCTGCAGCCTATTTTCACTAGGAAGTAATGAATGAATGACTCTTCAATTCTTTAGTTAATTTACTCTCCTGTGCCTCTGATGTAAATGGAAGGGGAGGGCTCAGCAATGTAAGCGTTGGCATGTGATCGCTGTGAAAAACAATCACATCGATGACAGTGCACAAATCCAGTCCAATTGGCTCTGTGCGGGAAGCCGCTGCTCTCTGCTGTTAAATGACTGCAGACACATGCGGCCACAGGAAAACATATAGGTACCTCCTGGAACAACGGGGCTGTGGATAAATGTACAGTGGCTGGTATATTCTTTTTATTTTATTTGACAATATCTTGGTGATCTTGACAATAATTGGGCAACAGATGAGCAATTTGACAATACATAGGCATTAGCAATAAACAAGCCACCATTTCAGGAACATAGACAATAACTGTAGCTCAGTTTTCCTCCCTTTCTTCCTTCACCCCAGGATGCAGCATGCAGGTATCTTCATCTTCATCTGGCCAGGTGTCCTTAGTGACTAGAGGAAGAAGCTGGAGAGAGCACAGACTGCACCTCCTACTGGCTCCCTCCACTTCCAGCTCGCCACTCTGGTTGCTAGCTAATAGATGTAGCAACACTGCGTTCCACTAACAGAGCTGGTGGAAATACAAATTGATTAGCCGGGTTCTCTGGGGAAAAAACTAGAGAGCTCCCTGAGATAAAGTAGGGATTGGTCAGTGCCTCTGCTAGGTTTTTACTGTCGTGACCCTGTTTGGGTAAATTATCTACAGGGAAAGGGAGTGCGATAATATCTCCAAAGTGATGCTATAAAAGTCTAGATGGATGTTGTACAGTAGCACATTTCCTGTCCTGTATGCTGGGTGTGATTCTCTGTACATGTGATGTCTGTATAGACGCCACACGGGAACACTTCTCATGTCCTATAAGTTATTATTATTATTACATAGTATTTATATAGCGCCAACAGTTTGTGCAGCGCTTTACAATGTAAGGAAGACATTACAATGTGAAAGAGGAGGGGGAAATGATACATGAGGAGGTAGCTGTGTGGGGATGAATTGTTTGAGAATGTGATGGTTCAGTGGTTAGGTTAAGGTGGGATAGGCTTCCCTGAAGAGAAGAGTCTTCAGGGAACGCCTAAAGACAGTCAGGGTGGGAGATAGACGGACAGGTTGAGGTAAAGAGTTCCAGAGGATGGGAGAGACTCTAGAGAAGTCCTGGAGGCGAGTATGGGAGGAGTTGACTAGGGAGCTGGAAAGCAGGAGGTCTAGGGAAGAGCGGAGTTAGGGTTAGGGTGATATTTTGAGACAAGGTCTGAGATATATACGGGGGCAGAGTTGTGGATGGCTTTATAAGTGACTGTTAATATTTTGAATTTTATCCTCTGGGCGAGTGGAAGCCAGTGCAGGGATTGGCAGAGGGGGGTTGCAGACACTGAGCGGTTGGTCAAGTGGATGAGTCTGGCAGCTGCATTCATGATAGACTGAAGGGGGGATATCCTGTGTAGTGGAAGGCCAATGAGGAGGGAGTTGCAATAGTCAAGACGAGATATAACAAGTGAGTGGATGAGTAGTTTTGCGGTTTCTTTGGTGAGGAAGGGGCGTATTTTGGAGATGTTACGAAGGTGAAGGCGGCAGGATTTGGATAGTGATTGGATGTGTGGAAGAAAGATGAGGTCCGAGTCAAGGATGACACCTAGGACCTTGGCATTGGAGGAGGGGTGGATAGTTGTGTTATCAATCTCAACTGAAATGTTGGGGGAAGATGCACGGGCAGGAGGAAATATCAAGAGCTCAGTTTTTGAAAGATTGAGTTTTAAGAAATGTTGTGACATCCAGACGGATATGTCCGTTAGTAGAGTAGTGACACGAGAGGACACAGAGGGGTTGGGTCTACTTCTTATTCAATCCTAATGTACTTGTATGGATCCTGGACTGTAGAACTCCTAATGGGTAGTACACTGGGTGCAATTCTCAGTATGTTATTATGTCTGCATAGACATTGCACTGTAGCACTTATGTCCTGTATGGTGGATGAATTTCTCACTATATGTTATTTCTGTACAGATAACTACACAGAAGCACTTCTGTCTTATATGCGGAGTGAAATTCTCTGTAAATTTTGTGACACAATTGCTGTTGCGCAGTAGCACTTCTGTTGGCTATGCGTGGGTTAAATTCTCTGTATTCCTGGTGTATATTAGGTCTGTTGGGTGTTGGACAGTAGCACGTCTCATGTCTTTTTTTATTGCTATGTCTAAATCTTAGCATATGTTATTCTTTCTGTTTGGGAGCTGCACAATAACACTTTTCATGTCCTTGGTGTAATTCCAGCCCAGAGCGATAACCAGAGGACCGAGAGTAAAACTTAAAGGAGAACTATGGGGTTAGGGCTTTTCCCCATAGTTCTCGGTTAAGGTCTGGAACTCACTGCCATCGGCAGTGATTTCAGCCAAGAGTGTAGATTTGTTCAAGAAACGTTTGGACAATTTCTTGAGGGACCGTAATATCCAGGGATACCAGTATCCCTAAGAATGAGATGATGCGTGGACCTATATGGGTTGGACTTGATGGACGTATGTCTTTATTCAACCCCAAATACTATGTAACTATGTAACGGGAGGACACAAACTAACGTCCTCCCGTCACCTAAAGCTGCAGCTCGCAGTATACTGAGACGCCGCAGCTGAAACGGATCCCGACAATTATGTCTGGATCCGCCCAGCTGCGTGAGTGACAGCTGGCTCTGCCTATCTAGAGGCAGAGCCAGCTGTACTCGCCTCCTCCCCCGTCCGTTCCGCCAGTCAGCGCTGGAGGATAGGACAGGAGGGGGGAATCCAGTCACTCCCCTGCGGTAATAGATCGAGAAGTGAGCGAACGCCGGTATGTGTTCGCTCACTTCCCGATCTACTAAGCCGACCTGTGACAGTTTCATAGTCACAGGTCGGCTCAGATTATGAGGCTGAGTGCAAAGCACTGACCTCATAATTCTCCTTTAAGGAACATATTGGTAGCATTAAAAGGAGTTGACAAAAAGGAGGGAACAACACATAAAGGAGAAAACAAAACAGAGGACCGACGAACTAGAACATAAACTTTGATAATAAATATAGTTGCAATATACAAGGATGTTTGGAACCTCATGAGGAGGTATTAATAGAGCAATTTTAGTGTATAGCGATAGTGGAAACCTCCTCGACGGTATCAACGGAAAAGAGCATCAGCCAGTTAGATACTGGTGTGTATATCCATGTCTTCATTTAGTCCCATAGGGGCTAAATATTGGATATATATCCAATATGCTTCCCCTCTGCATAATCACTGGAAGCGTTCTAATGAGAAGTGTTCTGGGATGAGCTTAATAGCAAAATCTTGGAGGTCCTCAATCTTTTTATGTTTTAAGGTAAAATGTCGGGGGAGTTATGGTCTAGCAGATCCTTTTCCATAAACCTTCTGTGGTCACCTATCCTTTTCCTAAGGGTGCAGATGGACCATCCTAGGTATAGCATACCACAGGGGCACTTTAGGCCATACACCACATGGTCATGGGAGCAGGTGATGAAAGGTCTTACAGGATAGGTATTGTTGGAATTGTGAATTCCGATTGGCCATGTTGGATAAATTGACAAGTTAAGCATTTTGGCTTTTTACATTGAAAAGGTGCCTTTCCTGTTATTTAAAAGGAAATGGTTTTTGGCTAGTTTGGGTACATTTACAAGGAGCTAGTATGTTTTTGATGTTTCTAGCTTTTTTAAAGATGACAGAAGGTTTAGATGGAAGAAACAGACATAACTTGGGGTCACTAAGTAGTATATGCCAGTTTTTACGAATGGCCCATTGTATGGCTTCATGACTGAGGTTGTATGTGATTTGTGGGGGTTTCTTTTCTGAGGTCTTCCCTTCTTTTTGTTCTTGGGACCCTTGGTGTCTAAAGATTCAAAATATGCTTCATGTATCACATTATCTAGATATTTTATTCTCCCTAAATTTGTTTTTGAGATGTGTAATAAGTACCATATAAACCTGGATAGCTGTGCAATTTTTCCTTAAGTCTACAGACTAGACCGTTAGTGCATTGTGTTTTCTCCACGGATGGTGGCAACTGTTGAAATGTAAATAGGAGTTTCTTCCTGTGGGAAAGTGATTTTTGGTAATTATTTGGTTCCATTTATGTGAAAGGTCTAGATCAAGGGAAATCAAATTGGCCGGATCAAAAACACAAGTCAAAGTGAGACCTTACTCATTTCCATTACAGTGGGACACTAACTTCAGGATATTCTCTGGGGGTCCATCCCGGACGAGGATTAGGTCATCGATGTATTGCCCATAAAAAAAAACTAGATGTTTGGCAAAAGGGTTATTTTTCCAGATGTGGAAGTGTTCACAATATCCCATGATTAAATTGGCATAGCTGGTAGCATAGTTGGCTCCCATGGATTTGCAGATAAAAGGTGTTCAAAAACAAAAAGTAATTATGTTCCAAGGTAAAGTTGGTGCAATCGATGATGAAGCGGGCTTGCCTATGGTTCAAAGCTGAAGTTCGGGATAAAAAAAGTATTGCAATGCATAGTCACACTTTGTGGGAAATGGAGGTGTATAAAGAATTAATGTTTAGTGAAAGAAATCCCCCAGAAATTATGCAAGTATCTGGATAAGGTGACCAGAATTCCTTGATGTAGGAAAGAAGTGTCACAAGCGGTTGAAGAAAACTGTAAATGTTCATAGATAGAACACTGGTAAGAGTGTTTCTGCTGTTAATAAATGGGACACCCTAGAGGATTAAGACCATCTTTATGAATTTTTGGAAGATGGTAAAAAGTATGGGGTATTGGGGCAATCTGGACACAAGAACACCTTCTCTTTCTTTGAGATCATACCCTCTCTGAGAGCGTGCTGTTAAAATTCTTAGGTCGCTGGAAAACTGTGCCAATGGATCTGTGCAGTTTTTTGTATGTAGAACAGTCAGATAATAATATAAGTGCTTCTTGAATGTAATCATCCTAGTTCTGAATGACTATGCCCCCCCCATCAGCATGTTTAATGATGATGTCTTTGTTGGACGAAAGGCCTTTCAACGCTTTCACCTCTGCTGGATTGAGACAAGTTGAGCTACCTATCCTAATAATACAATTCATCCACACACAGCTACCGCCTCATGTATCTGGTCTCTCCCTTGTAAGCCGTCAAGGGCAGGGCCCTCCTTACCATCTTGTCTTGAATTGTATTGCGATTGTAATGTCTTCCTTATATTGTGAAGCGCTGCGCAAACTGTGGGCCCTATACAAATCCTGTATAACAACAACATTTAACTGCTTTAAGCCCTTAATGACCGGTGCCCTTTTTACCTTTTTTTGCACCCATGTTATAATCCACATTTTAGGCCTGAAAAACACTTCAAACCCCCAAACATTATATATCTTTTGAAAGCCAAGACCCTATAGAATTCAATGGTGGCTGTTGCACATTTTTATGTTGCACGATATTAGCGCAACTTATCATCAAACCCAAAAATGTAGTGAAAAATGCACTCAAGGTCAATTTATTGCCCCAAAACACAATAAAAATATGATTTTTTTAAAAATAAAATATAAAAGATGAAGTTACCACGGGTAAATAGATACCCAACATGACCAGGTTAAAAATTGTGTGCATCTGTGAAACGGCGACAAAATTCAGTACCCCAAAAGCCCCTAGAGCTCATCAATTTCGAGATGCACATAAATATTGGCCCTACCAGTAGCGTACAATGTATGTCACTGGTCGTGAAGGGGCTAATCGTTTTTAATATCTAAAATTGGATATGTGATCCCTGTTATTATTCAAACTGCAAATTGTATTTTTATTTGCAAAATACAATATTTTATTTCATATACCTAAAACTGAACAAAAATATTTTTTTATTTGAGAGTCGTCATCAATCCTCCCCTCATTTACTATACTTAAAAATAACATTTAAACATAAATTACATAAGAAAAGAATATATACCAAGTGTGTTTACAGATGTAAATAAAAGTTGAAGCCTTAAAAATTAAACAAAAAAAAAGTTAGCAAGATTTTAGTCTTATTTTGGAGAGGTGCTTAGTTCTGCCGCGTCAAACAGGTTGCTCATGTGCAAATTAAAAGCAATATCTTCATTCTTATACTTTTGTATACTTGTGTGCAGGCTGTTTATGAGATCTCGTACAGATGACGAGTGGGAGTGTGCACCACTCATCAGAGAATCCGGTTTGGAATGCAGGGTGCTGTCTGTTGAAGGCTTATGTGGAGAATGGACTACAATAGCACTTTCTAGAGCCCCTTGTAACGATGTATTGGGAAGATACAGAGGAAGGCTAAGCGATATATCTAGAGGTTCCTCCTCAAGCAGGTGCTGTAGCTTTTCATTGAATCTGAAAGAAGATCGTGCAGTGTCAATAGCATATCAGTTACCACAATCATTTCATAGAGCATAAAATCAGATTACACATAAAAGTGGTTTTGTATATTATTTGCTTTAGTATGATCAGGATTGAAAACTATAGTTCAAGGAGGACTATGAGGTGAGTGAAGATAACTCGTCCTCATAGTTCGAGCTGACGTATGACAATGAAACTGTCACACGTTGGGTCAATAGATCGTGAAGTGATCGAACACATACCGTCGCTCGCTCACTTCTCGATCGTCTCCCTGCAGTCAGCGGGGGCGGTCAGTCACCGCTCCCTGCAGGGATTCGCCCCTCTGCGATCGTCCAGCGCTGACTGGTGGAATGGACGAGGGAGGGGGCGGGTACCGCGGGCTCTGCCTCTAGATAGGCAGAGCCTGCTGTCATTCACGCAGCTGGGTAGATCTCGCCAGCATTGTTGGGATCTGTCCCAGCTGCGGCGGTCTCAGTATACTGCGAGCTGTAGCTCGCGATATACTGAACTTTGGGTCATGGGAGGACGCTAGTATATGTCCTCCCGTGACCCTTAAGAGAACTATGGGGAAAACCACTTACCCCATAGTTCTCTTTTAAGTTTTCTTTATATAGATTACATAACAAATGTTGCATTCAAATATTTTGTATCTCACGTGCCCCACTCAATATGGCCGCCGATTGAGTGGGCAACTCAGAATAATAACGTGCTGGATTAGTGTGATCCTAGTTCATTTTATTACTTCATTGCTGTGCTGTATGTGTATAGGGCAATGCCTTGGCTGGCGCTCGTGCAGAAAGTTTCTTGGGCAAACTCACCGGCCCAAGTGGCTCCGTCGGCTAACGAAGGGAAGGGGGGGGGAGGAGTACAGTGACGTCGATGTACGATGGGGACCGATAAAGGACTGCCATTGATGGCCCTGATATTACCTCTCAGAAACTCCAATAATTAGATATCTCAACCAGGATTGCCAGTTCTGCCCAACAGTTGTACAGTACATAGTAAGATGATCAACAGTACAACAGTACAACAGTACATAGTAAGATGATCATTGGGCTCCCCTGATGCTAACCGCATTAATTATGACCTTGTAGGAGGGGATGGAGTAAATTGGGGGAAATTTATGGACAAACTTCATTAGTCTGCATCCAAAAATTGCTGACATGTTACAATATACAGCAACAGGCTTTTCTGTTAAAAAACAGTGCTTGTGCTCCAGACAACTGACCTTAATTAAGCTGAGATATAGGCAGGAGAAAGCTTTTCCTCATTGCCTCTCTCCCAGCGATCGTATGTTGTAACTGTGGCTCCATCAGCTAACGAAGGGAAGGGGGGAGGAGTCCAGTGACGTCACAGACATCGACGTCACCGCACTCCTCCCCCCTTCCCTTCGTTAGCCGATGGAGCAACTTGGGGAAGGAGTCCGGTGGCATCGATGTCCGTGACGTCACCGGATCTCCGACGGAACCCCCGGAAGCCGGCGGAGAGGTGAGTACAGATCAAAAGAATTTTAATCGGTCAAAAAAATTAACGATTAATCAAGGAATTAAATCGTTAATTTCCGCAGCCCTAGTTAGTTATAGGTAATCATTTTGCCTTGGGCCTTATCTTTTAAAATATAACTTGTATGGGGGAAGATAATCAGTCCAGGGCAAGCATCGTTCTCTGCAGGAAGATGGGAGTCCTGATCTGATGAAGCTGACCTCTACCCACTACAAACCATACTGTCCCATGCCTGTACAGACAAGGCCGACAAGCCAGCTTTCTTCTGGACACAAGACCCCCAAAAATCCATTTGTAGTTATAATTAAATAACAAATTCTTACTTTTCACTCTCCTGTTTCTCAGCTAACAACGCACGATTCAGTCGTGACTGAAGAGAGTTCAGACTGTCTAAATCCTTCTGTGTATTTTCGTTTTGTACCACAAAGGAAGACTCCAGAGACTGAGATTGCGGTAAGATGCTCCTCTTTTTGCTTGTGGAACTGTTGTGATGGGAGCAATAGAATAACAGCTTAGCATACGTTCCCTAGTAACCACAATATTGTTAAAGAGACCCTGTCAACAACTTAAAAAATGCAGGTAAAAAGCACAGAAAATAAATCAATCAATCAATCAGCTTGCAGTGTTTTTCCTTTCCATAAATAATTTTCTATTCACTTGCAATGGGCCTTTGATCTTGACAACAAGTTCGACTACTTTAGGAATAGTCAGTTCCCCAAGCACAGCTTTCTCCCTCAGATGATAGCCCTCTCCTCTTCAATGGCCTGGACAGGAAGGGGGTTTAAGTGGTTAACACTTAGGGGGTTAAGTGGTTGACTTCTAAAACCAGGTGAAATGATTCCATGGTCCTAATTTCTCAAAGCCTCAAACATTGCAGCCTAGGATTTTTATAGACAACGAATTCAGCTTGTTTACAAAGAAACCACTTAACACAAACCATAAAACTAACTGCAACACTAAGGGCCTGTTCACACCATATACAGTGCTGGCCGGAACGCACTGCATGGCATTGTGGCCGGCTCCGTATTTCGTGGGGCTGGAGGGGGCGTGTCTGGCCATTGAAGTGAATGGCACTGTAGCCACGCCCTCCGCCCGCACGGGATCGCAAGACACATTGTGCCTGCGGTCCGGTGTGATGCAGTCAAAATAGTGCTTGCAGCATTTTGACCGGACCGCAGGCGCAATGTGCCCTGCGATCCTGTGCGGGCGGAGGGCGTGGCTTCTGCACCATTCACTTCAAATGACCTACCAGGCCCCCTCCTGCCCGGCAAAAAAGAGAGACGGCCGCTATGCCAGAATCTGGCTGGAACGCACTGCATATTATTACATAGTATTTATGTAGCGCTAACAGTTTGGGCACAATATAAGGAAGGCCCTCAATCCTGCAGTATAATAAAAAAAATATATAATAGTTATATGTACAAAGCCTTACTCAAAAGCTCACTATTAGCTCACTATTATTAGCATTATGGTCCTACTAAGTGAACTCGCCAAGCGAAATGCCACAATTACCTTCTTATGCCTCCAAGTGCACAAAGTTCCTTTATTCAAAGATCTAGCATCAGTCATGGTTAAGGTGTCATAATCCTTAATATTTTATGGCAATGCCATCTCTACAACCCACAGGAACCCGTATCAGACATATATGACTGATAAACCCAAGAATAAAGCCTGTAGAGCAATAATGGAAAAGGCAAGGAACACAAATGAAGGGAAAGGACTGCTACAGATAAAAAAAAAAAAATGTTTCTACTTTAACCCCTTCGTGACGGGAGACGTACAGTGTACGTCCTGTCACTTTGTGCCTATATGACTGGCCACGTACACTGTACGTGACGAGTTATATCAGGCTTTGTAATGCCGGTATTTGCTGATTCTCAGCATTTAACAGTCATTCATTAATGTCTCAGTATTGAGGCATTAATTAATGAAATAATTAAGCTTTTTGTAAAAGCTTCTTCCTTTCATTAATGAAAGAATGAAGCTGTTACATGCAAATAGAGGACCACAATTTGCAATCCGTATTTGACAGCTCAAAATAGCAGAGAGGCAGCAGTGACTCACCTCACCTCTCTGCTATTTGTTTTGACAGCTTGAGAGCCCGATGTTTAGATACATTTCACTCAAAAGGTACAATGTATATCTTTTGAGTGAAATGTATCAGTTCTGATCATCTAGGCACGATCAAAGAGCTTTTAGTGAGATCTGAATCTGACTAAAGTCAGGATCAGTCTCTAAGGTTATTATTAGCTGTTCCTAAGTTTGGATCAGCCTAATAGCCAAAAATAAAATAAAAAAGTTAATTTATCAAGCTGTCATAGTGATTGCTTGATATAAACTGACAAGAAAAAAAAAAGTTTTTTTATTTTATTTTTATTTTTTTTACAAAGTGTAAAAAAATTAAAATAAAGTGTAAAACAAAATTAGGAAAATATAAATTATATATAAATATATTTTTTATACTATAATTAATATAAAAAAATTCTAAAAAAAATAATAATCAAAACTTGTGAAAAAGTGTTTTCTTCTAGTTTTTTTCCTAATTTTTTTTATTTTATTCAAACTAAGTGAGGGGTTAGGTACACATATGTGATATAATTATATAGCCCTATCTGTCCTCTAAAAAACAATATATAATATGTGTGGGTACATTTAGTAAGAAAGTATATTACTGCTGTGAAAGAATCACACAGCAAAAATGTTAAAAAATGTGTCAGTCATTTATGAACAGAACCTGAAAACTAGCTCAGTCATGAAGGGGTTAAAGTAAACCTTTTTTAGGCAGAGATATAAAGATTGCCATTGCAGAGTTTCTGAGAATACTAGCTGCCTGGGTGTCTTGAGCTTAAGTACTTTAACTTACCCTAAACAAGCATGCAGCAAAGGAAGTCAGTACCCCATGCAATAAGAATTTTCATAAGCACAAGTCAGCAAAGCAGCCAACTTAATTCTCTCAGTACAGACTTCCTTTTGCCTTTCCTATTACATGAAATCTGCTGACCGATTGATGTACACTAGCCAATTATTTCACTGCAGCTTACCAACACTGCTTACCTTTCATTCCCCTCCTCTTCAGATAAAAGAAACTGACTGAGATGCGAGTGAATAGACTTAACCTTTTCAACTTCTTTCTGTGCATTTTTCTCACGTGTCAGAGACACCAGTGCCATTTGAGATGGCTGCAATTTACGCTTCCTTCTGCATAAAACACTAGAGAGAAGCATGGCACAGTGGTTAGATCAGATATTTACAGTAATGGTGTACCAGATTTGCATCTGCATAACTGTATTCTATAGAGTTATTTTTATAGAATAGGCCTATTACTAAGGATGACTAGGGTGCCTGCTCAGCCAACCACTTGGAACCAAAATAATAAAGTGTTAATGTGAAACATTAACTTCAGTTTATATTAACTTCAGATGTTGTGGGATACTATCTAAATCCATTGACAAGCAAGTCAGGGAGACAAGTGTAGGAAGTGCACCATTAATTCACAATGGAGCAGGGGAATGCAGCAAGATGTATCACTACCATCGTTCTCAGAAGCCATTAGCTTTTATCAGAATAGATAGGATGCAAATTTTAGTGCTGTGCATTCTGACACAATATCATCTCAGCGGCAATGTTGTGCTATAATTGCAGCATAAGTTTTCTTTTAATTGTGATCATATTCTTTAATCATTATGGTATAACTATGGGTTAAAACCAAAGTGAACCTATACTCCATTTTACACTGTTAAAAAGTCCTAGGTTGTGGGGAAATGGGTGCCTTATCCTACATATGGGGGTTCTGCCCCCCCCCCCCCCCCACAAAAAAAACAACTATTTAATAATTA
>NW_017307033.1:110768-124442 GCF_000935625.1 Nanorana parkeri
CCCCCCCCCCCCCAAAAAAAACTTGGCTATTTAATAATTCCCATCAGCATTGTAAAAGCTCAGAAAATGTTAATTTCAGGCACACTTGTGGGCTACCATGACTCACTTTTAGCAAAATAGGAGTCAGGATTTTGGGCAATATATTGCCTGGCATATATGTTGGCCTGGGACACAATCTGCCACCTGGGGAACAGCTGCATGAACTGCACTGCCTAAAGCTGGCCATGTCAGTCTGTATCCCATGAGTTGCTGTAAACAGAGATGTCTGGGGTAAAGTTTTCAGTGGGTACCCAAAAACCTGCATCAGGGACAGTGCTAGGGGAATCAACTCTTTCTGCTAGGGGGTTCTGCAGAATCAGGTGAATAGTCACTTGCTTCATCATCAGATGCAGTATCTGTTGCGTATGAGTCAACGTTTTTAAAAATGGTTTAAAACGTTTTTGTTTTTTAAACTGGGGGGGCACTAAAGGGTTGATTTTTTTTTTATTCATAGGGGCTTTGGATACTTAGAATTCTGAGGAGACACTGTATTCTCCTCAGAGATACTTTGTATCACACTCATCCGACCTGCTCAGATCCACAACATAGTGTGATGAGCTGGATCATTTGCTGTAACAGTACTGTGATCACCGTGATTGGCTATTGCAGTGATCACATGAGCTGGGACCTTTGATTTGCGGTTAAGGGTCTGCCTCGGACACAGCAACAGCATTAACCCCATGAGTGCTAGTCCCCCCACGGACCCATTTTTGCACATGACGGAATTATTCTGTCATTGGTCTTTAACTATTTGAAAGATTTTGGCAGAATAATGCCGTCATTGGACGGGAAGGGGAAATTACGGTAATTAATAAAACTGGAAAATCCTTAAGTATAGCATAACTGTTGTAAATAGAAGGGGATTTTAACATTATTAGCACTGTCTTGAATATTTACCTCTCACTGGCCATCAGTACGTCTTTATCTGTGGTGTGACAAGCCTTCAGCCATGATTCTGGCAATTTGAAATTTTCCAAATCCTTCTCAAAGAAATATACATAAAGATCCTCCAAGGAGCCTATGAAAGAAAAAGAAAAAGGCAAACTATTGTGATAACAGTAAAAAGCTGTAGAAAGCAACTTGCTTTGTGTACTTGCAGTGTCTTTTTAAAGAAGAACTATGGGAATTGCAGTGCGGGAATAGCCCTAGTGCTCATTTTGTCTACGGGGCTAAAATAAACCAGATTCATTCACCTGACCCTCAGGCCCTACTTCTGTCAGCACTGAACTCTCTCCCTATCTGCTCCTGCTGTAGAAATGTCCCTTGGCATCTTCCTGCCTTATGCAAGTCAATGGACCTGCATTACATGTGATTATATGTCATAGTTCTTTAAAAGGGAAGCTAGCACAAAGTAAAATACCTGTGTAAGATGGCTCTGATACAAGCTACTCTTCCATGATTTATCTGCTGTATACTGTATTAGATCAGTGCCACTTTAGCTGTTCAGTTGTGAAATTAAATGACTGTCCCAGATACATTAAACATTCCATGAGTTAGAGATTGGCTGCTGCTACCACAGCCTTTCTTGCTCAGGTGTTGTGTTTTATAATGGACTCCCTTTACCACATCTATACCTGCCATACATTGACAGATTATCACAAGCCGTGGACATTTTTGATAAATTCACTTCATATTTTTTAAGTCTATGAAGCATAGAAGAACGTGGCATCAGATAGAGGGAGACCTGTGTTGCTAGTGATTGGTCATATTGGAATCTGATAAAAGCATATAATGTATAGATAAGCCGTATCCCTTAAGTATGGCGTCATAATCCTGGTCTGATATACATTTGTCATATTAAAGTTAACTTTTTATTTATATTTCATTAAAATGTGGACATGTATAGTAATGTGGTACCTTTAAAATGTGTGCTAAAAGGAGGATTCCAGTCTCTCAACTTGTGATTGATGCATAGAGCTATTAAATCATCCCAAGGTATTTCCTGTACAAATGGCTCAGAGTCTGACTCTTCAACTTTATTGTTTTGGAGGCAATTCTTCCAAACATCTCCAAGAAGCATCTGTACTTCAGAGTCCAACACAGGAACAGCCTCTGAAGACTTGGAGATCTGAGATACATAATCTTTAATCATGGAACAAACAGGATGACAAGGAGCTGTGAGGAAGAGATCATAAAAAAAATACAAGTTAGGAAACAAACTAAAATATATTTCAATTATAGTTAGATGCTGGCCGGTTAATTACCCCAACAACTTTCAAAGCTGATCTCCAGGCATGACTTCTTTTCACTCACCCTTTCTTTGTATGTGCATAGCGATCTCATTTCAAAAAAATATCCCCTACCTGGCTCAAAATCAATGGTATATATTTTTAATAATCTCCAGTGATATCATTGGTCAAAAATCTCCTTATTGCGGTCACCTGGAGGTATGTTCTGCAGCACACCTCTTTTGTGTACATAGGGCAAACCACAGAAATAGAAGAAGCCCCAAAAGTTGTTTTTTTTGTGGTTAAACATATCTGTCATTGATTAGGGTTTGTATGTAGGCACAATTTTTAAAGATTTAGTATTTTTGTATACAGGAGGCACTGTCTTCTCAAGGTGCGTTATTTGCTAGGCGCTTAGATAGATAGAGGTATTATACATCACTGAGTTGGTTTGAGTATTTCAGCAACTGCTGATCTACTGGGATTTTTATACACAACCATCTCTCTGGTTTACAGAGAATAGTCTGAAAAAGAGAAAATATCCAGTGAGTGGCAGTTCTCTCAGCAAGAATACCTCGTTGATGTCAAAGGAGAATGGCCAGACTGGATCAAGCTGATAGAAGGTATGCATTCCGAGGTATGCAGCAGAGCATCCCTGAACACACAACACATTGAACCTTGAAGCAGATGGGCTACAGCCACAGAAGACCACACCGAGTGCCACTTCTGTCAGCTAAGAACTGGAAACTAAGGCTACAGTTTGCAAGGGCTCAACAAAATTGTAAAATAGAAGATTGGGAAAAAACGTTGTCTGGTCTGACGAGTCTCAATTTGTGTTGCGACATTCGGATGGTCGGGTCAGAATTTGATGTAAACAACATGAAAGCATGGATCCATCCTGCCTTGTATCAATGGTTCAGGCTGGTGGAGTTTTTAATCATGGATGTGCAGCCGACAAATCTGCAGCAACTGTGTGAGGCTATCATGTCATTATGGACCAAACTCTCCAAGGAATGTTTCCATCACCTTGTTGAATCAATGCCACAAAGGTTTAAAGCAGTTCTGAAGACAAAAGGGGTCCAAACCAGTACTAGCAAGGCGTACTTAATAATAGTGGCCAGTGAGTGTATTTGACATGTTGGCACCATAATATGGAGCTCTTGATGCACTGAATTGATATATCCAGAAACAAAATGTATATGCTTCTTTGCAGGAGGGTTACTGGGGGTCCCTTAAAATATTTCATTGTTCAGAGGGAAAGGATGGATATGTAGCCTATTTGCAGAGAGGAATGGCAAACCCCTCATGGTTTGAGCATAAATAATGTTTTCATAGGGATCTGATACAGATGTTCATGGAGGAGTGTTGATCATAGACAAACTGCATTAACAGCATATCTACAAATGACGACCATTAAGTGTTAATGGCAATAAAAAAATAGTTTAAATGCTATGGATACTAGGGATTTTGCTCTATTTTAAATATTTTTATATTGTTAGTTTTGTAGATTTACACACGTGTTTTGGATAATACAATAATGCATTTAAAGAAATGTACTAGTTGTCAGGATTATTGGGGAGGTAGCCAAACCCTAACTGATGACATGGATTTAACCAGTGAAAAACCTTTTTGGATTCTTTTAGGTTGAAAGGTGTTGAAGTGACTGCCGGCCCCACTGCAGGCAAAGCAGGCACAGCAGTCTGGTCTTCTGGGTAAAAAATGAGGGACGGAAAAACTGTGAAGGTTGCTTTTCTGTTGGGCCTGCTTAAGAATGAAGCAGATGACCATTTATAAGCTTAAAAATTGTATAACATTCAATACATCTGTATTAAATACTGTTTTTGCCTGGAGAAGAGATCTAATGCACAGGGAGGGATTCCAGCTGTAATATCTTTATATTTGAGCTCACAGTACATTCTGTCTGCTGTGGGAGGTGCTGCACCAACCACTGGCTTTGGAAATGTGGCCTCACCTGCAGTATATTTCACATAATTTACATGACCAAGATGCACTAAAACAAATTTCCTTGCAGAATGAGGAGAAAGACTCAATGGAGGGTACAGTGCTGGGAACTCTAGCAAGGAGATCTCATAAGACATTAAAGTAGCTCTGCCCACCGCCCAGCAATATGCAACATTAAAGGAAATGTACTTTTAAAAGGGAACTGCTCACCTCCCTCTGGAGGCTTGTCCATTTCTGGAATCTGAAAGGAAAGTACAGCTTTCTTTAGCCAAGCAAGGTGCTCTAAATTGTTCCAGTCCATAGGTGGCATAACAAAGCTGCCCTTTGAAGATGTAAATTCTGTCATAGGCCAGGACAATTCCAGAAGTTTGCTTGATGAAACCACCTTTGCCAAATAGGCAACAGCGCTGTTATATAAATCAATGATGGCTGCAGGGTCCTGAGAGGGAATATTACACTTTTTACGCATACACATGTCATGATAGAAAGGATCACTGAATGCATGGTATACTCCATCCTCTATGAACTGTCGGAAAGGAAGTGCATGTAGCGGTGGAGACCGAGGACAATTGGATAGCAAAAACTGTACAGCAGAAGTGACCTATAAAGACAAAAGAGAAAGTGGGAAAGTTTTTGTTAATTCAGAATACAGGATTTTGTCTTACCTGTAAAATCCTTTTCTTGCGAGTAGATTACAGGACACAGGATCTATAGTCTTAGACCATGGATTTTGCGGCTGACTTCAGGTGACTGGCAAACAAACAAAGCTTTAAGCACAGCCCTATATAACCCATCCCATGCCCAGCAAGCCTCAGTTTTGTAGGAAGCAATTGGTGAATCATGGGATGCCCTGTAATGTACTCCAAGAAAAGGATTTTACAGCCAAGACAAAAATCTTATTTTCTTAATTGTACATTACAGGACATTTAGTTTTGGAGCATGGGATGTCTAAAAGCAGTCTGAGGGCTGGGCAATACAGGCTTGCTGGTAGTGAAAGGAGTTGTATAGCACTGCCCTTACAGCTTACTGTCGAATCACCCGAAGGCAGCTGCATTACTCGTCAGACTACAGATCCTGTGCCATGTAATGTACCAAAAAGAAAGTACATTTCCCTTTTATTCAGTGAGAGAGACAGCCATTGACTGCAGATCAAGCTCATACAAGTGTGTTATGCTGCCATGTCAAGGAGCGGGATACTAGCTGCAGGGGGAAAAAAATAGACAGCTAGAAGGACATCTAATATGATTTAACCCCCCCAAATGTCAGTTTTCACCGTGCGTCCAACTTCTGGGTTCAAGATTGGATCAACAAAAATTCCGATTAGCACACAGGCTGGAAAAATAGGATTTTGGTACTCACCGTAAAATCCTTTTCTCTCCACTTTGTAGCCTCACTATCTAGCCATTGAGTGCACGTGATGCTGCTTGGCTTATACAGTAAATCAGGTTAACTGCAACAGCCCCACTTTTTTATTGCTGTGGCAGCCCGTTACCCACCTACTGGTAGAATGGATCAATTAAATTTCTCTATCAAGTAAGTAACTGACTGCCAGACAGGCGAGATGGATACTATAGATCCTTGTAATCTCACCAGCTCAGCCAAAAAGTGCATAGGTCTGCTTGATATATACACTGAGTGGCTAGAATATTATGACCACCCCATCAGTACTTCGTTGGGCCACCTTTTGCCTTCAATACTGCGGCGATTCTTCTTGGCATTGACTCCACGAGACGTTGAAAGGTAATGCGAGGAATCTGACACCGTGCCTGATGAATAGCACTGTCCAGTTCTGTGAGATTTGATGGTTGTGGAACCAGCTGCCTGATGGCTCTTTCAACTTCGTCCCACAAATGCTCAATTGGAATGCTCAAACGACACTTTGGTATGTTGTGCCCAAATCATGCCAGGAAAACATGCCCCAAACCATAACACTGCCCCCACCAGCTTGAAGGGTTGTACTCATGCATGTGGGGTGCATGCTGTTTCCGCCAAATTCTCACTCTGCCACCTGCCAACTGGAAACGTGATTCATCGGACCACGAATTGGAGACGTTTACTGCAGACAGCAAAGGTGTTCGAACAGGCCTTCGGCTTCCATATCCCATACGATGCAGTGTACGGCGAACAGTGCGTTCAGAGATCATTTGAGGGGATCCCCGATTAAGATCTGCAGTAATTTGATGCACTGTTGCCCTTCTGTTGTCTTGTACCAGTCTTGCCACTCTCCGTTCTGCCCTAACATTGACTAGTCGCTGACGGCCACAATTCGCATGTTCAGACCCAGATTTTCGGCTGACAGTCCAGTCTTTAAACACTAACAGCTGCTCATGAACATTTAACGAATTCTGCTGTTTTGCGGATACTCGCTCCATGGCTCCGATCGCCAACAATCATCCCACGTTCAAAGGCTGTTAAATCGCGTTGTTTATCCATATCTTCAGAAAAAAAATAATTTCTACTGTCGTGGTAAACAACCTGCTTCCCTATTTATAATGGTTGGCCCTCTAGCAACTTCATCGCGAAATTATAGCTAATTTGCCTACAAACGTCAGGTGGTCATAATAATATGGCCACTCAGTGTAGATCACTGCAACAGCCCTGTTTTTGATATTGTAGTGGCAGGTCTCATAAGTGTAGTTTATGAGAAGAGGGGGAGGTATTCTGCAGTTTAGAAAGAGTCAACGGGGCAGGGCTGACACCAGTACACACTCTTTCAGTGGATAAAAGGCCAGGGCGATAGTTACAAATACAAAGTCGCAGTAGTTTCATCTGGAAATATGCTGCACCTTGAGTCTCTGTTGTTAAAAAGTGAAAGATATATCATAATGTCACAGTGTTGCAATAATTTACACCCCCCAATTGGTCTGAATATGTTAAATTACTGCAGATTTGCTACACATTTGCATGCGTGTCATAATTGCCACAGATTTGAATCTGAATTGCCTCAGATGTAACTACTGTATTTTTCGCTCCATAAGACGCACCTTTTTCCCCCCCAAAAGGAGGGGGGAAATGTGCCTGCGTCTTATGGAGTGAATCCCGACGCCTGAGACATGCAGTTTCGGGCGCCGGGCGAGTAGTGCTTTGTACATTTAGCTCTGCTAAAGCAGAGCTAAATGTACACAGTAGGAGCCACTGCTCGTTTAATACGATCTAATGAGATCTCTAATGAGATCACTCGTATTAAAACCGAGCAGCGGCGGCGATCGAGATCAACATAGAGCAGACGAAGAACGGACGTTCTTTGTCTGCTCTGTGTGTTCACTGAGACCGTGGCGCTGTAATCACAGCGCCACCTGTCTCAGCGGTCACTAACTGCAGCTTCTGTCACATAACCTGTGACAGAAGCTACGGTCTTTCGAGTGCTCCATAAGGCGCACCGGACCTCCCTGCGTCCTATGGTCCGGTGCATCTTATGGAACGCAAAATACGGTACTTGTCACAATTTGCCTAAATTCAGCCGTGAGATAAATTTTACATTTGCAGCATGCAGAACTTGCATATAATACTGTACTATGCTTAAATACATAGTGGCCGATACCTTATGACAGACTTGTTAACGATAAAAACTAGGCTTAAAACAAATACAGTTAACACTGACAATGTTTAAAGGCCAAGTTCACATTTTAGATTATGTTTTGTGTTACACCATCCACGAAACCCAAATCACCACCCTTATGTAAGGTGTTGTTATTGTTTGGATTCAGTGTGGCTTTGCATGGCTCTGCCCACACAGCAGCGACATCCAGGTCTAGCAGTGCTTAGTTTGAATGACTACATGTCCCATGTGCCACTGAGGCACAGGGACTATGAAGAGTACGCTGGTGATATCCCCTTCCCATTCAGCAATTCAAACAAGCACTTCTTCAGCCTCACAATAGGAGGTCCGTACAGACCAGAGGCTAGGAACACACTGACTGCAGGGGAAATACAGTGCAGGCTTCACTGCAAAAAATTAGTAAATGTAGATCAATATTGCTGCATTTACTACTTTTTGCAAAAATATGGACTAAGCCTTTAATGCTACCAATTAAGTTGAAGACATTTTTTAATGATGTAAAAAAAAAAAAAGAAGATTTACCACTTCAGTTCCTTTCAGATTAGTCACAGTTTTTGGTATTGACAGCACAATATAATCCGAGATGAGATCGCATGATACCAGGTCCCGAAGACCAAGTTCTGTGGAAATAAAAGGCACATTAAGAATTTAAATGCAACATTCTTAAGAATTTGCTCGCAACTGATTTTAATCAAACATAAAGACCAAAGAAAAAACATTGACCTTCCTCCACATTTTGCTCTTCATTTGGGGAAGATCCTGGCACCAGCACAGCAAGGCTTGGTGCTGGCTTAAAGGGCTTGCAATTTAATAGCTGCTTTAGCTGCAAGATTGCTGAAATCCAGTACTCCTCAGTTTCATCAAATGTAAATGGTAAAAGAAACACAATGCTGTTGGTTGCCCATAATTCATTCTTGCATTCAGCTTCTTCTAGCTCAGAATCTGTAAGAGGTCCATGTACTGCCTGCCAAAAAAAATGTATATACATGCATAAAAAATAATATTCCACAGCACCCTGCACTGGCATTTAAGGAAATATCTAGTAGGTTAACTCTAAACGTTTGATATATTTAAACCTAAGGTGAAAAGACAAGTTTATGTCAAGGAAAGAAAACCACACCTTTACACAAACATTTATAGACACAGGCCATCCATCCTGAGATGCCAATGTGTTGTAGAGTGCCACTGTTTGGAGCTGCTGCTTCTGGGCATCTGGTGGCTGAACTCCTGCCCAGCAGAACTTAGCTTTCAACCACATAGACAGAATGCTGGAATACAAAAATATCAGTATATTAAAACATATTCTGCTGTGCCGTTACAAGGTACATGAAAGCAATCCTCTTACCTGTTAGGGTCATCAGGCTGACTGGTTTCTGGCAGAGCCAGAACTACTTTCCAGAATATGCAGTTCTTCCATGAAGGTAAGCGGTTTACAATCAAAGATGGTATTTCCAGCGGCATCCATGCAGCATCACTGTAATAATAAACAGGAAGATTTGTGGAATAACTGTACATAGAATTTAGAGAAACCACGCAGAGAAAAATGAATGTAATACAAACCATAACAGCTCTTGAAAGAAATGCTGCACTTTCATTTTGTGTAGGATCTGTTCTGTCCGCTGCTGGGGACTGTAAAGTGAGGAAAGAGAATTACAGACCATAAATAAATAGCATGTAAACATGGCCTCTGTTTTTTATATTAAAGAGAACCAATCCACAGTAAACATGCTGTGAACAATGATAGACAAGGTAAATACTGCCCTAGTATATAGCATATGGCAATGTACAAGTGACAGATTTATCATATATTCGTAGTTTCGTAGAAGTAATAAATGTGTTGCAATCCTTTGCACCCACTGTTTTGTCTGAATATGTGCAAGTCGATTTTCTTCACTTTCACATTACACAAAAGTGTGACAATTGCCTCAGATGTAACTACAATTTACTTTCAGTGAAGTTGTCCTTTAACTAACCACCCCACTGCCAAGAGTGCAGCCTGCCTGGTAAAAGACTTGCCCTTTTTCTTGTTCCCGTGATCTTCACTGTGTGGACAATGCCTGACACCACACAACCTTTACAAAGTAGACCTTTCGGTTGGCTTCTCTTCCTACTGCATAAGCGCACCACTGCACCATTCGCTCCTATAGCATAAATGAAGGTTGCCAAGAGTAGAGCTCCCCTATAGTAACAATGAGGCCTTGATGCACATGTAAAGTAGGAAGAGCAGCCAGCCTGAATGTTTTATTTGCAAAAGCTATGTAGTGCCAGGTAGGGCTACGCAGCAAAGATTGATAATTAAGGGAAATTAAATATTTTTCCAGGTGGGCTGCACTGGGGGGATGAAGGGGGAAGAGGGTGAAAGGACCATTGAAGAAAAAAAAAAACACCTTTTCCATTAAAGAGTTACCATGGTCGCATGCTAATATGAAGGCCTTAGGCTTAACAAGGCAGGAATTGGGGATTAACATCACCCTTTCAAAGCACTTTTAAATAAAAAAACAGGAGGCAAAGTCTATCTTCCCTAGCCTTACCGTTTACAGTTTTGTGAGGGATATGCTGCAAATCTTGAATCTTACACACAGTTCAAAAAAAATATGAAGCTCACCTAATAAAAGAGACAAACAATTTTCCGGCATGCCCCAAGTCCACAATCCCCTTAGGCTGATTTTGCAAATTTTGCATAGCACTGGGAATCAATGCCCTCAGTGTGCCATTATGACCCATTAAACCAGGAGCAGCTGGAAATCCTCGCATTTGACGCCTTAGTTTCTTCCGAGAAGCCATAATTTCCCGCCACCTACAGACAAAACAAATTCATTAATACCAAGCAAATAAAAATAGGTTATAGATTTACAGAAGTTTGGGCGTGAGACCTCTGAAAGTATTTCCTGCAGAGTTGCATCTCATGAAGAGTTTCCTTGGCTAGATCGCCGAGCTCGCTTTCCATAAACTGATCCACAAACTTCTTACTGACATATTGAGAGCATCGGCTAATACGCTCAATATGATCTCTTTGTATGGCTTTCCTGCAAGAGAAACACTTTGTCACAACCAAATGACATAGTTGCATCTTAAACAAGTAATGACATTTAAAAAATATATATGAGGACACTGGAAGAAATAAGAGCTAAAACATTGGCATTGTTTGAAGCCAAGAAATCCATATTATTATATCTGTGCTACTTTTCCTCATACGTAAAGAGTTGATCATCAGCATTTACCAATAAACGTAAACAACAAAGAGCACCTTAAAGATGTAAACAAGACAGCACTTCAGTGAATGTACAGTTGCAATCTTTCCTACATTAGTAATAGGTTACAAGGTCCCTTCTATATACCTTAATGAAAAGTGTTACCACTTATGAAAAAATAGGATTTTTTTAATTCACCGTAAAATCCTTTTCTTGGAATCCATTTAGGGACACAGGATTCTTAGACTGTCAGGTTGTACTGGTGCATACAAGAGAAATGGACACTGGCAACAAAAAAGGCATTAGCCATCACAGGAGAACATCAACCACAACCATCATGGCTCAGTTTTGTAGCCAAGTAGTACCGAGAGCATGAAAAACACTGACTGGAGGGACCTGTGTCCCTCAATGGACTCCAAGAAAAAGATTTTACTGTGAGTACAAAAATCCTATTTTCTTTAGTGTCCATTGAGGGACATAACAATTCTAAAGACTAATATTAAGTATTCCGCATTATATTTTTATACATTAGATTGAAACCTAATAGCTGCCAACACTGTAAAACCATACAGAAAAGCCAGACAAAAATAGCAGTGTAGCACTATAACTTCTATGCTATAGAAGTATCTAAAACCTTACATTCTCGTGCACAACAAACTTTCTGTGCCCATGATTAAAGAACAAGCAAAACTCTAAGTGTCCCTTGTACTTCTAAATCACAATTATAAATAAATAAGTTTCATGAATCCAAGTGTTTTGTGTGTCTTCAGTCTTTGAATCAGTGATCAGCACAATCAATAAGCTATGTCTCTGAAACAAATATCACTTCTGTTGTTTTTTTTAAACATGCATCCAGCGTCAACTTCATGCTCTCAAGTACACACACTCCTGCTCACCTTAAAGTTTTTTAATTTAACTAAAACTTTTTAGTATGGTCCCAAAAGCTTCCTCTTACCAACTGGGGTAACAATCTGACTGCCTCCAGGATGTAAAACTTCGAACTCCTCCATGGATGCAATGATGCACCGATATAACAGAGAGAACAGCACATAGCGTAACTCTGATAGAAATGTTTATTAAAAAGTCACATATATCGGTCCGCATAAGAGACCCAACGAACCCCACTCCAAATGTCTACAACACAAGACATGTGACTGGCTTAGCCGACAGCAAGTAAACTATCTCCACCATTTGGCTGTAGCTGCTGGCTCCATGTAACGGACTGGATAGGCTCTACACCCCTAATGGAGTCCTTGCAATGTAACGCAAAGGGTGGCGCTTAACAACATAAAAGGAGCTCGCATCAGCCGTAACCACTATTATTTCATTGGCTGCGGTAATTCGCTCCAATAATTGTAAATAGAGGTTTGGTATCTTTGAGATATGTCTCCATGGACTGAGCCATCAGCTTAGCCGTTATCGTTCATATTCTCTGAAAAATGGCCAGGAAATCATAAATTCTGCCAGGGTATGTAAACTTATGAGCACGACTGTAGTTCTGAATACTTCTATAAATGTATTATTAGTAATCGGAGGGTTGAAGGTAGACTTATTAGATAATCCACTATGAATAGGAGAATGAGTTGTAATTTCTGTCTTCCACTAGTCTTGAGAAACGGGGTTAGACCTAAAATGCTTCTTAATATTTAGTGTCCTAATAAATGTATTAATACCGATATATGTGTCAAATTTGTTGAAATGTTTATTTGGGGAAAATTTCATAACTCTATTCAACACTTTAATTTCCTCTTTGCTCAATTCCCTTCTACTTAAATTATAGATTCCCTCTCCTAATGGTCTCTTTGCCCTGCTCTACATACTCTCCTCCTCTTATTCGTGAAGCAAAAAAACCTCTTTTTGAACCCATCCTTCTCTGTTCTAGGCCATACAGACTGATGATATGTTCTCCATAAAAAAGGAGATGGGAACATGTGGGGGATCCGAACGCTCCTCTACACCCACATTTTTGTTATTGAATGGCTTGAATCTATTAAAAACAGGAACAGGTGGTCGTTCGTGGAATTGTCTACATTTCCTGTTCAATCTTTTTTAGGATGCTGCGAAGTCCCCTTAAGCTGGCCATACACATATAAAATTATCTTCAGATTTTCCATGGTCAGATGGAAAAAGTGCAACAGATCCCTCCATCTACGCTAAACTGTGTGCATGGAGGAATCTCCCACTGGGCCAAGCTTCAGTATCTTGCTAGTCGGCCCCGCTGGCTCTCAAAATACCTGAACAATGGCAGAATCCAATCATATTGTTCAGGTATTTTGACAGCCAGCGGGGCCAACTAGCAAGATACTGGAGCTTGCCCAGGGGGGATTAGTCCATCCACACAGTTTAGTGTACAATGAGGAATCTGTTGCACTTTTTCCATCTGACCATAGAAAATCTGCAGATAATCTATAGGCATATGGCCAGCTTTAGACTGTTGGGCCGTCCAAAAGCAGCAGTCCAACAGAAGTGTGGGCAACATAGCAAGTAAGGCTACTGGGCGTAAAAAAATATAGCAGAAAACTGAAGGCTGCCTACAGCTCTAAGAGCTGCATGAGGACACTAGCAAAAAGTGAGGCATGATGGTTGAGCATAGGATTATATTGTGCTGGCTAATTACTTTTGTTGCCAGTGTCCATTTCTCCTGTCGGCAGCAGTTTAACCTGAGAGTCTAACAAGTCTAACAATTTGTGTGTCCTTCAATGGATGATAAAGAAACAGACTTTAGATCCTAAAATTAAAAAAAAAAAAAAAAACC
>NW_017307033.1:124819-138078 GCF_000935625.1 Nanorana parkeri
TTAAATCCAAACAGTAGTTTCTTACAAAGCATTAAAAAAAAAAAAAAACCCTGGAGTAGAAGGCACGTTAACAGAAAAGTAGCTTGCTTGGAGTAGCATATTAAGGTTCAGAATATTCTGAATATCCAAGGACTGGACCTGCCAGTTGTAAAACCATGAGAACTTGATGTCTTTTTAACAATTTTGGAAAAGAATGTCGGCTACGTGTTTGACAGCCAGAGGCTGCAAAGACATCCACCATCTGCTTGTGACCAAATACATTATCCTTTATCTTATTATCTTGATCCTCCCCACTTATGGATCATCAGTTAGAATATATTGGGAATAGGAGAATAAAATCTCTAATTATAGACTCCCTCTCCTAATGGATTCTTTGCCTTTTGTTAACTTTGCCCAGCTCTACATACTCTCCTCCTCTCATAAAAAAAGAAGCAAGAAGAGTCTTAAAGCATTCCCTCAAAACTCCCTGAAACGCAAGCTCCAGGGAGGAAATAGAAGCAATACAAGCATATACAAGTTAGAACAAAATAGTATACTCTCCTTTTCTAGTTCTTTATTTTATTAGAAGACTTGCCTGGCTTCCTCTGCCTTTCTCCGTTTTTCCGCTAGCACTTTCTCGGTCTCTGCTTTCAATTCTTCTTTTGCAATGGTGTTTGACATATCCAAGACCATAAGTGCAAGAAGTTTGTCAGCGACCAATGAAGACTCTCTGTAACAGCAGAAACATGGAAAATAAATTCTTCAGCAAGGCAAATGGATAATGGTATGGAAAAAGTAATGTGATTTTTAGTGAAAGGGGGTAAAGGTCTACTTTAATGGGTAAAAACTGATCATCCTTATAAGGAGAAGTATGGAGTGAATTACATTCATCCCCATAGTTAGAGACGTGTGACATTGAAACTGTCATGTCGACTCTATTGATCGGGAAGTGAGCAAAAACATATCGCTCCTCGCTCACTTCCTGATCATCTCTCTGCAGAGAGTGGTGACTGTCAGTCACCGCTCACCGCAATGATTCCTCCCTCTCCTCTCTGATCCTCCACCGCTGACTGGAGGAACGGACAGGGGAGGGGGGTAGGCATAGCTGGCTCTGCCTCTAGATAGTCAGAACACGCTGTGAATCAGCCAGTGGGGTGGATCTTGACAGTATTGTCAGGATCTGTCCCGGTTGCGGCGATCTCAACATATAGCGCGCAATAGCCTGCTATATACCGAGTTCTGGGTCACGGGAGGATGTTGGTATATGTCCTCCCGTGGCCCTAAAGAGAACTATGAGATAAAAAGGTTACCCCATGGTTCTATTTTAAAGGATATTTAAATATATAGTAGCTATTTTAGGAAATTTTTAATTTTTAGGTAGTTGGACAGAAAAAAAGTTTGGCGATAAAAATATCCTTCATAACAAGAAATATCTTCAAATTCTGAATTTCACAAATGTCATCAAAACTTTATTTAAAAAAACATCTAGTTTATTTATATTTAGTGGCCATGTAAAAAGTACATTGTACCTTCACATTCTTTGCTGATTAATATGAAAGAGCTATAAACATTCACAGATGCATGCAAGCTTCAAAACCTAGAGGAAGCCAAGTGACTTTCTGCTTTACACTCTTGCCTTGTACTGGTTCACAGGTATGATTGCTATTAAAAAACCTTAGCTGCATTTCAGGTGTATGTTCCCCCTGCACTTGCCTAGGGGTTTCCTTCGGTGCTCTGGTTTTCTTGAACCTCCTAAAAATAGCCAAATCAACTGAAGTGTTTTGCATGACTATGATAGTTGTGACATTAGATTGTAAGCTACTCCGATTCAGAACTGTTTAAAAGTTTAGGGTCCTATGCAAAGCACTGCAAAACTGCAATAAAATGTCAAAGGTTCTCCACTGTGTAGTCATGTTAGTATTAAACATTTACTATCAGCACGATTTCACTGGTGTTTGTAATACCGACATTCAAATGCAAAGTTTTTTTTTGTTACCCAAGAGCAGCAGAAACGTAGGCAGCTCCTATCTGGCCGATATCCACACTAAATTCTCTCACCGTGTCTTCCACAATATCATTAAGCACAACAGCAACATCCTATATAAGCAAATAAAGTGTAAAACTGTTATACAAGAAAAGTGGAGGAAAGCTGGTTATTGGCCAGATCTGCATCTCACAAGTACCACCAGCTTTAGACTGTTGGGCCGTCCAAAAGCAGCAGTCCAACAGAAGTGTGGGCAACATAGCAAGTAAGGCTACTGGGCGTAAAAAAATATAGCAGAAAACTGAAGGCTGCCTACAGCTCTAAGAGCTGCATGAGGACACTAGCAAAAAGTGAGGCATGATGGTTGAGCATAGGATTATATTGTGCTGGCTAATTACTTTTGTTGCCAGTGTCCATTTCTCCTGTCGGCAGCAGTTTAACCTGAGAGTCTAACAAGTCTAACAATTTGTGTGTCCTTCAATGGATGATAAAGAAACAGACTTTAGATCCTAAAATTAAAAAAAAAAAAAAAAAACACAAATACTCACTGTAGCTCTTCATGTGATATTTTCTGGATGTTTTCCTGAAGTACTATATTTAACAGATTGTTACACTCAGACTGGCTGATCTCAGAAAGCCACTGCTCCCTTTCCTGAATTTGCCTGTTAAAAAAATAGCAAAAATAAAACATTAGAAATAAGCATTTTATTTGATAAAGCAGATTGAAGACACATAAGGATGTGCAACTGCAATAGCTAGATTCACCTTCATGACATTTTTCATCTTACCTCACTTTTCTCAAAATCTGTGCCACCATGCTGCCTCATCAAAATTTACATCCAGACAGTAGTGTCTTACAAAGCATTAAAAAAAAAAAAAAACCCTGGAGTAGAAGGCACGTTAACAGAAAAGTAGCTTGCTTGGAGTAGCATATTAAGGGTCAGAATATTCTGAATATCCAAGGACTGGACCTGCCAGTTGTAAAACCATGAGAACTTGATGTCTTTTTAACAATTTTGGAAAAGAATGTCGGCTACGTGTTTGACAGCCAGAGGCTGCAAAGACATCCACCATCTGCTTGTGACCAAATACATTATCCTTTATCTTATTATCTTGATCCTCCCCACTTATGGATCATCAGTTAGAATATATTGGGAATAGGAGAATAAAATCTCTAATTATAGACTCCCTCTCCTAATGGATTCTTTGCCTTTTGTTAACTTTGCCCAGCTCTACATACTCTCCTCCTCTCATAAAAAAAGAAGCAAGAAGAGTCTTAAAGCATTCCCTCAAAACTCCCTGAAACGCAAGCTCCAGGGAGGAAATAGAAGCAATACAAGCATATACAAGTTAGAACAAAATAGTATACTCTCCTTTTCTAGTTCTTTATTTTATTAGAAGACTTGCCTGGCTTCCTCTGCCTTTCTCCGTTTTTCCGCTAGCACTTTCTCGGTCTCTGCTTTCAATTCTTCTTTTGCAATGGTGTTTGACATATCCAAGACCATAAGTGCAAGAAGTTTGTCAGCGACCAATGAAGACTCTCTGTAACAGCAGAAACATGGAAAATAAATTCTTCAGCAAGGCAAATGGATAATGGTATGGAAAAAGTAATGTGATTTTTAGTGAAAGGGGGTAAAGGTCTACTTTAATGGGTAAAAACTGATCATCCTTATAAGGAGAAGTATGGAGTGAATTACATTCATCCCCATAGTTAGAGACGTGTGACATTGAAACTGTCATGTCGACTCTATTGATCGGGAAGTGAGCAAAAACATATCGCTCCTCGCTCACTTCCTGATCATCTCTCTGCAGAGAGTGGTGACTGTCAGTCACCGCTCACCGCAATGATTCCTCCCTCTCCTCTCTGATCCTCCACCGCTGACTGGAGGAACGGACAGGGGAGGGGGGTAGGCATAGCTGGCTCTGCCTCTAGATAGTCAGAACACGCTGTGAATCAGCCAGTGGGGTGGATCTTGACAGTATTGTCAGGATCTGTCCCGGTTGCGGCGATCTCAACATATAGCGCGCAATAGCCTGCTATATACCGAGTTCTGGGTCACGGGAGGATGTTGGTATATGTCCTCCCGTGGCCCTAAAGAGAACTATGAGATAAAAAGGTTACCCCATGGTTCTATTTTAAAGGATATTTAAATATATAGTAGCTATTTTAGGAAATTTTTAATTTTTAGGTAGTTGGACAGAAAAAAAGTTTGGCGATAAAAATATCCTTCATAACAAGAAATATCTTCAAATTCTGAATTTCACAAATGTCATCAAAACTTTATTTAAAAAAACATCTAGTTTATTTATATTTAGTGGCCATGTAAAAAGTACATTGTACCTTCACATTCTTTGCTGATTAATATGAAAGAGCTATAAACATTCACAGATGCATGCAAGCTTCAAAACCTAGAGGAAGCCAAGTGACTTTCTGCTTTACACTCTTGCCTTGTACTGGTTCACAGGTATGATTGCTATTAAAAAACCTTAGCTGCATTTCAGGTGTATGTTCCCCCTGCACTTGCCTAGGGGTTTCCTTCGGTGCTCTGGTTTTCTTGAACCTCCTAAAAATAGCCAAATCAACTGAAGTGTTTTGCATGACTATGATAGTTGTGACATTAGATTGTAAGCTACTCCGATTCAGAACTGTTTAAAAGTTTAGGGTCCTATGCAAAGCACTGCAAAACTGCAATAAAATGTCAAAGGTTCTCCACTGTGTAGTCATGTTAGTATTAAACATTTACTATCAGCACGATTTCACTGGTGTTTGTAATACCGACATTCAAATGCAAAGTTTTTTTTTGTTACCCAAGAGCAGCAGAAACGTAGGCAGCTCCTATCTGGCCGATATCCACACTAAATTCTCTCACCGTGTCTTCCACAATATCATTAAGCACAACAGCAACATCCTATATAAGCAAATAAAGTGTAAAACTGTTATACAAGAAAAGTGGAGGAAAGCTGGTTATTGGCCAGATCTGCATCTCACAAGTACCTCGTCAGTAAATGTTGGTTTGGGTGGAGATGGAGGGGCTTCAGGTGGCACTATGGGCTGGAACACTGACTGACTAGGAATAGACGAAGATTCCTGGTTGTCTTGTAAAAACACAATTGTACGTTTGATAGACCTCTCTTCAGGGACAGAGTCTATAACCTCTGGTTTATCTGAAACAGCTGAAATAAAACGCATAGGGTTATTAAAAAAAGTTTCTAAATTCATTTTTTTATTTAAAGCTGAACTCCAGCCTTCTCTTATGTCTTGCATAGTTGTACAGGCTCCTCTCCTGTAATTATATTGCTTACTCTGATTTCACTGCACACTGTAAGCTTCTCAGAGTATGCATTAGAAGCAGCAGGATGTTAGATAGGCCCTGCCTAATTTGCTGGCTGGAGGACATTCGGCATTATCTAGTTCTTTCCTCCCCAGCCTTACTTTCCCTGACCCAACCCTATTAATTTATTGGATATAATTTTTTTCAGTCATGAGGGTGTTAGCATCACATGGGGGCATTATCGCAGCTTCCCGTTTTCAGTTGTCACTGGCTCTAAAATAAGGTAATGAAACCATAAGGTTTTAGTTAATTTCATTAGCCTATTGATGAGGGGGGGAAAGGAGGAAAAAAAGGAAGCCAAAACACAAACCAATTAAATTGAACCTTCACTCCCATAATTGAATTTTCCTCCCTGCAACCTTCTCTGCATTGATAGGTGGGAATGACATGTCTTGCTCCTGGAGCCTCCTAGGATATCCCCATCACATATCCCAAGAGGCTGCAGAAGCAGACACAGCACTGCAGGGCAAACCTGGTGGCACATCATCAGGGAGGGGCTGCAAGAACCTGGAAGAGACAGCCTGCTCTGATGACATAGCCATGGAAGATGGAGGCACAGGATTTGGCCTGCGGCAGCCATTGACGGCAGGACACTGCCGGATAGGTGAAGAAAAGGAAACCCTGCCAAACAAGTAAAAGGGAATGGAAAAAAAACAGAGGGGTGTGTAAAGTTTCTCTTCAAACTTCCGTTTAAACACTGTTATGATGCATTGAAGCCTGACGAAGGGTTTTTGTTGTGTCAGACGGGGTTTGCATTCCTATGAAAGTCTATGGGAATACAAAGCACAGTTCAAATGCAGCTCAACTGCAGGTCAAATTCACCTGTCAATTAAATCACCAACCTCAAAGAAAAAAAAAATTACCTTAAAAAGAACTTTCGCTGGTCTAATAATTGGATGCAAATTGCGTATATTTTTTCAAATTTTTTTGTGACCAACCTGTTGATTCTTGTGCAGACCTAACTGCTACTTCGGTTGAGTTGCAAAATCCCACATATCTGTTCTGTGCGTCAAAGCTGCACACAGGAGTGTGCAAGGAGAATGCTGGTAGTGCGGCTCCATTTACCACCTCACCCACAGAAACATGACATTTGTTGCTGATGAATGTGCTCTTCTTTGGCAGTAAGGGAGCCTCGGGTTCAGCAAAAGCAGAACGGTTTAGCTCTACAAAACTTAAGGAAACAATAAAAAGATCATATGTAGAGATTTTATTCGGGATTTTCTATGTTTAGCCAAAATGTTTGCTTTAATAATTTGATAGAGAATTTCATTAACAATTTACTGATAAAGAGGATACAGATGAACATATAAAAAATTATACCACTCGGATGATTGCAATAGTACTTTTACTTTCTAAAACATAGTTGGAAAGCAAAAAAGAAAAGGAAGAGGGTGTGGGAGGAGAGAGTGTAAGGCAGAGGGGATTGGAAGCGACTGGGAAAGCAATCAAAGGTTACTTCTCCATAAAAGCAATGGGGGGAATTTATCAAAACTGGAGCAGAAAGAATCTAGAGCAGTTGCCCATGGCTACCAATCAGCTTCTCTCTTCAGTTAAAGTGACATTAAAGGCAAAAAAAAATTTCCCTCCCCCCAATGTAAATGTTAGCACTTACCTTAAATGATGTCTCTTTTTCCGATCTTCCTCTTCTTTCCCCATGTTTTCATCTGTCCCTCCAGCGGTGTGACGTCACTCCGATCCAGCGCTGACTGCTCTGTCTCTCCGATCCAGTGGTGTCTGAAGGCGGGTGCACGCGTCCATAGACTTACCTTGCGTCTCTGCTCGTCTCCCGGCCGAGAATCGGAACTGCACATGCGCCCGCCCAAAGATCAATTGCGGCCGTACGAGCAGTTCCTGATTCTCGGCACGGGAACGAGCAGTGATAACGAAGTAAGTTTAAAAGGACTTTAAGCGTTTTTTTTTTACACGTCTTGCCTATATCTACTGCATGCTAGCAGTAGATATAAGCAAAAAAAACCGGAGGGTTTAGAACCCTTTAAGATTTAAGAATGAAAGAGAGAAGCTGATTGGTTGCCATGCACATCTGCAACAGATTGTGTCTGCTCCAGTTTTGATGAATTCCCCTCATGAAGTTTTGGTCAAAACGTGTTGAAATTAAGTAATCTATCCAAATCCCCCATGCTTGGTAAACCTGGGTTTAGTTGTCAGATATGATAGCTGTTAACACCCCCACACATTAAAATCTGACTATACAATAGCATACTGCATCTAACAACTATGTATTGCAAGTGCTTGTCAGATTGTATATAGATTGATTGGTTAGATTAGGTAGGTACTTGTATTACATTATTATTATTATACAGGATATATATAGCGCCAACAGTTTGTGCAGCGCTTTACAATATAAGGAAGACATTACAATCACAATACAAATCAAGACAAGATGGCAAGGAGGGCCCTGCCCGTGAGGGCTTACAATCTAAAGGGGAGGGAGAAGTGATACATGAGGAGGGAGCTGTGTGGGGATGAATTGTTTGAGAACGTGATGGTTGAGAGGTTAGGTTGAGGTGGAGTAGGCTTCCCTGAAGAGATTAGTCTTTAGGGTATGCCTAAAGGCAGTCAAGGTGGGCGACAGACAGACAGGTTGGGGCTAAAGAATTCCAGAGAGAATTACATAGTTTTGTTAACGCTAAAGTTGGTTGTACAAAGAGTGTAAGGTCAGACTGTAGGATGTATATGATCAATCATTATACAACACTGAGGTAACCGAATACGTTTGCCTTTGCTAAATTACTATGAATACATTTCAAAGTCTATTGGTTAGCATTGTTACATGTGCGTTGCCTTTAGGCAGCCAACATTTTCTACTGAAATGCAATGTCACAAATCACACAAACAAATATTAAATATCAAACATTTTGTATATTTAATCTACTTACCCTTCTGACACACTTAAGCCATAAGCGGTGAGGAATTCTGCAGCCTGATCTGCATCTTGGAATAACAGAAGCCGCATAATCTCTTCTAATGGAAATAAAGAGGGCCTCTGGGGACTAAAAGTATAAGCAACATTCAGGACCTGCAGAGCACTTCGACGTATCTGTTAGAAAGAAAACATAACAATTAGGACTTTAGAGGGCCCATCACTCCAAGTCTAATAATTCAGTTTTGGTTTCAAGCTGAAGAGGTCAATTGAATAACAATTTCTTTGACCCCCTGCAGTTTCCTGTGACAAGAAATGTGCACACATTACCTGCTGGATATTTGCACTTACTTTTTGTTACTCAAAGATATAGGAAGCCAGTAGGTGCTTGAGCTCACTAGACTCCATCTATATCTGAAATAACACTTTTAGGTAGACTAACCAGACCCGGATATCTCTACTCAAAATAGAGATTTCAACTCTAGATGGGTGCAGCTTAAACTATCCCTAGTTCATTTCTCCAGCATAAAGATTTGGATTTTTTTACTTGAGTCTCCTCAGTGTTACAAACAGTGTGGCTTGAAGTCTAGCAGTAGAATAAGCAGCACACAGGCGATTCAAGCCACTGAAAGATATGTAAAAGTGGAAAGTTGGTTGTAAAACTGGGTATACACAGTAAGAATGTTCGTTCGATTCTCTAATCGTCAAAAAGGTCAAATCAACATCGGTTTTCAATTGCAGTAATTAAAAAATAAATGCTGGAGCAGGGAACTTTTTCTCGGACGAGCAAAATTCTAACTGTGAACGTGGTTTTCGTTCAGGTAACTCCATTCATTCTAAAATTAAATGTTATAACCAATTGAAATTAAGAACTACAAATCGTCAAGTCACTGATGACATTAACGAAAATTCTAAAGAGAGCTTTCGCATGCATGTTCATATGACATTTTAACGTGTCAACCCTTTAAAAGACAAATGTAATATGCAATAATACAAATCAATAAGCTGAGAATTGGCTGCTCTGTGTGCTCAATTGTTAGCAACCAACTTGCTTTCCTACTGTAATAACCTCAAGAACACAATATAACAAACATCAAAGCTTGTTCTACACATGAAAGTCTTAAACCTGATTTGTAACTTAATCTGTTAAAATAAAGAAATCATGGCTGACCAGACATCTACATTTATTGCAACTGCCATGTTTGTGATTTCTTATTGCAACTGCCATGTTTGTGATTTCTTATCTGTTTTATGAATACATTTTTAACTTCAAAGTTCATTTCTTTCTACTTTTTTCAGTCTGTGTCCCCTTTGAGGAGATTTTCTTTCACTTCCTGCCCCAGTAGCAACTGCCCCAGGCTAAGAAACAAGTGAAATCTACCCAAACAAGTTACCAGACTACATATTTAGCCAATAACATTATCATCATAACACAATCCGAGTCCAAGCCATACCTGGCTAAAGTATCCATGCAATATGCAGCTGTTAAGGTATGATGCAGAGCGGACCAGTTTGAAGAAATGAACGTAGTTTGTGCTATTGAATGCAGCAAAGACCTGTACAGCAAATTTAACTTCTGCCGAGTTGCGAACCGACTCCTTAAACTGCTGCACTTCTCTAAATGCAGATGAAAACAGAAATATTTACACATAAAAATTATGACAACTGGTATATCAACATTCATAAATATGCCCTCTCAGTACAGTTTGTTTTGCTCCACAGATTTATTTTTATATATAAACTGGCCCTTTAACAAAACCCCACTTCACCTTCAAATAAATAATGATCCCGTCATTTGTAAGCTCATCCTATTTAAATTGAAGCAGGCTTATTCAGAATGGACACACTTGATCAATGAAAATCTACCCGTCTAGAAGTGGATATATAAACTCACCAAACTATTTAATTTGACCACTTCCTGGCATACAACTTTCTCCTTATACACCAGTGATTCCAGCTTATAAAAGGATCTTGACCCTATTATATACTAACATTGCAGGTTTATGCAATGTGCATTCTGAAATATATGCATCTCCGCTGTATTACAGACAAACAAGGTCTAGTCTTTAGTTTGTTTTTAGGAATGCACTGATATATTGGCCTCCGAAACATATCGGCCGAAAATGGCACTTTTGGCATAATGCCGAAAGTGCCATTTTCCTGTCGATACATCGGCGCATCCCTGCTTTCTTTCCTCCCCTGCTGGGCGCTGCTCTGTGTCCCAGCGGGGAGGAGAGAAACTGCGATAGCCGGAAGAGCGCTGCGGGAGGAGAGCAATGTGATCGGCCGGTGTCTCTCCTCCCACACCGCTTAGCCGCCTATCACAATCTGGCAGGGCGGTGTGTGGGCGGAGACAGGCCGCGCTGTCACAGGAGGCTGAGCTCTCCTCCCTACAACGCTTAGCCGACTGTGACAACGTGTCAGAGAGGAGAGCGGTACAAACACTCAGAGATTAGTGATTCAATTATGAATGAATGGGAAGTGATCTACATCATCTCATGTTCATTCATAGTTGTAGTTATAGTAAACATACCATATCCTCATGTTATGAACAGGATCACTCAGAGACGATTTCGGTTTTGGCCTGACAATTTTTTTTAATTCGGTTTGGTTTCGGTTTTAAAATCTCCATTTCGGTGCACCTCTAGTTGTTTTAAAAAAAAAAATCTTATAAACACGGTTAGAAAAGACTGTTTTGGGGATCCACAAGGCTCTGACAGTATCTGAGATGTAGAAAAAAAAAAATCATGTGTAGAGCTTTCCTGCATAGCTCTCCCTTGTCCTCTATACAATACTGCAGAAATGTGTTTCATACAAAAGCAGATGAAACCATACATCCCTTGGTACTCTACAGATGTTTATGTCCACTTCAGCTACTAGATGGTACTGTGCATAAAGCAAATCTATGATTGATCTGCAGCACCAGTAAAAAGGCTACGGAGGAAGGAATATACTTTTACTTGCCTCCTTCATGCCCTCTAATAGATATGAGCCTGTGTTTGGTGAGAACCCACTTGACCTTAGTTTGTCCAAGCACATTAAAAACCATGACCTCCACACACCCCCTTCCCTGCCCAATCAGCTGGAACAAGTGCATTCCCCGTAGTCACATATCACAAAGGGGTGGGGAATGTCTCTGCTGCAACTACCACCACTGATTAGGCCAGGAGGAGAGTGTTGGTCACAGTTTAGAGCGGTGCCATGATCCATAGGACAAGTTACTTTTCTGGTTGTAAGGTTTGCCAAGGGTATTTACTGCAGTCTTGCATTTTTGGATGAATCTGGAGTTCTTTCCAACATCATAATTTACTGCTCTATAAAATTTAGAGTTTTTTGATGAAAATAGTTGAAATATTGCAAATCACGAAAATGTTCTATGCATTTGACAGCAAAACTAAACTGTAGGCTTTGATGGCAGCTGTAGTAACGGAATATGTAGATATTAAGATATATTTTAAAACTTAATAAATCTTTTGTATATATCAATTTCAATGCTGAGCAGTGGTGACCAAGCCAAATCCATGAGCCAGTTACTAATAGGGTATATCATTAAAGAGACCCAGGTCATCAGACCATACTTTTTAACAAAAATCTTCTCATGAGATTATATATGAATTGAACATTTTTATGCACGTTATATGCCTATAAAAAGCTTCCCTCTTGTAGACATCCAAAAACCCTGAGGCTGCTGCTGGGTGCTACCTTCATGGATATGATGTTGGCAGCCCCAGCAGACTCAAACCTGACCCTGAATGCAAGTGGCGACAAAAAACTGCTGTCAAATAGAAGCCTAATATAGTCTGTAAATGAAGCTTTTTCAACATAAAATTTTAAAAACAAATGAATTGATATATATAAAAAATTTGCAAAATAATTAAAATACTTTAACAATGTTAATTATTGAGAAAGGGCTCTTGATAAAGACACATCTAGAGCTATATTATTACACAAGTACTGTATTTGCTGGTGTATAAGACTACTTTTTATACTTCAAAACATCCCCCGAAAATCGGGGGTCGTCTTATACGCGGGGTATACAATGTATACCTTTCGCTCGTTTAGGCCAAGCTGGCCCAAAACGAACATCCCTAATCTGTTAGCCCGCTGGATGTGCGTTAATACTGTATGTACGGTAACTTTGGCTACATACAGTAGCTGAGCCAATCACGGCAAGCGATGTACACAACCTCTGCCAATCCAAGCAAGCTTTGTATTTCATTAATAGAACAGATTTCTCGCCATGATTGGCTCGGCTCAGCGCGGTATACTGTATGTAGCTGAAGCTACTGTACATACAGTATTACCGCACAAGGGGGGTAGTCTTATATGACGAGTATAGCCCAAAACCTATGTTTTAAGTGGAAAATTAGAGGGTCGTCTTATACGCCGGCAAATACGGTACTAGCTTTTGTCTAATTGTTATATGCTTTTTAATATATTTAACCTGCAAGTCTGCTATGACATCTGTAATCCTTGAAACTCTACCAGGATACGTTATAAAATAAGCTAAAACTAAGAAATAGCAATTTAAGATAAAATACATACATGTATATGCTTATATACAATGTATACCTTTCGCTCGTTTAGGCCAAGCTGGCCCAAAACGAACATCCCTAATCTGTTAGCCCGCTGGATGTGCGTTAATACTGTATGTACGGTAACTTTGGCTACATACAGTAGCTGAGCCAATCACGGCAAGCGATGTACACAACCTCTGCCAATCCAAGCAAGCTTTGTATTTCATTAATAGAACAGATTTCTCGCCATGATTGGCTCGGCTCAGCGCGGTATACTGTATGTAGCTGAAGCTACTGTACATACAGTATTACCGCACAAGGGGGGTAGTCTTATATGACGAGTATAGCCCAAAACCTATGTTTTAAGTGGAAAATTAGAGGGTCGTCTTATACGCCGGCAAATACGGTACTAGCTTTTGTCTAATTGTTATATGCTTTTTAATATATTTAACCTGCAAGTCTGCTATGACATCTGTAATCCTTGAAACTCTACCAGGATACGTTATAAAATAAGCTAAAACTAAGAAATAGCAATTTAAGATAAAATACATACATGTATATGCTTA
>NW_017307033.1:139130-161269 GCF_000935625.1 Nanorana parkeri
TATATATATATATATTAGTGGTTGCTATGCAACAAAGGATGTAAAAAGGGGTGAAATGTAGTTCATTTTATTCAGCCAATGTTATTCAGCCAAGCAAAGACTATGGCAGGGATTTACCTGAGAATATCTCCCTTGTTTAGATTGAGGAGGACACTGTAACCCCTGAACTCTGGCTCACAAGGACAAGTCTCCCCCCGGTTATGCAGGTCCTGGTACATCTCCTTCAGGCTCAGGAGACATTTTGTCAAATTCTCATTGTTGATCTTCGGTTCAAAGGAGGACATGGGCTCTTCACATAGCTCATATGCACAATGGATGTGAAATCGCATACACTTTTCCATTAGAGACACAGTCACAGGGTCGCATAAATGCTGTTGTGTGATGTCCTAGGAGAAAACATACCATCTAAATCACAAAGAGAAATGACTATGTTCTCAAAAGGTAATATGCAATGGCTTTGAAGTGTATTTTATATTTATATAAAAGAAAACAGCTTGATGTAAATACCGGACAGGATTTCTAATACATTTATAGCAGCCGAGTCTATTAGAGATCTTGACCGGAGGTTTAGTGTATTTGGCTCTGGGGTAGGCCTACAGTATACCAGGTGTTCACGCAAGGCCTTACTGCGACAGTATACATGTCTGGGTGGTGAAAGTACGGTCATCACAAGGCTCTTGTCAGCCGCTAAAATCATAAACTTTTTGGTGACAGAACTACGCACCACATGTGGTGCATTATTAAACCTTTGTACGAAAGGTATTCTATCCGATGTGGCATCTCTGCTAGTCCCATTACTGAATCTTTCCGTGACTAGATTTAATGCACAGTCAATAACCGTGTTGGGATATCCTCATTCCAAAAACTTATCGTACATCTTCTCAAGTTGTATGTGACATGGATCAGTGTTAGAGCATACACGCATGACCCACAAGAACCAAGATATGGGCAAGCTGTCCAGTAAGTGTTTGGGGTGTGCGCTTTTATAGTGCAGTATAGTTTTTCTATCCGTTGACTTGCTGTAATAGGTAGCGAAAAAGCTACCCTTTGATTTTGACACAAATACATCCAAAAACAGGAGGCCCGCACCAGAGATCTCTGGGTTAAATATGATCCATGGAAATATGTTGTTAAATAACCGAACAATATCTCTGTCCCAGATGAGGAACACATCATCCATATTACAGAACCAGCTTTTAAAATGCATTTCTCCTGAAGAAACCCCACAAAGGGGTTTGCAAAGGAGGGTGCAGCCGAACTACCCATTACGGTACCCCTAATCTGGAGGTAGACTTGTTGTTCAAATGAAAAGAAATTAATGTTCCAGTACAAAACGCATGCATTGCAACACAAATTTCTTGGGAAACAATTTCCGTTTATCACGGAACAGAATGGTGAATAGCCTCTAAACATGCCTCTCATTAGGTATGCTGGTGTACAGGGAAGGTACTGTATAACCATAGTAGCTAACAACCAGTTGTCATTAACAGAATGAAGCCCCGACAGTTTGTCAAGAAAATCAGTAGTGTCCTGAATATAAGCAGGGAGTATGCCAACCAAAGGTGGTAATATAGAGTCAATGACCTGTGCTAGTGGCTGTGTGATATAATCTGATCCAGAAACAATGGGACGAAACTTGAGAGGATTAAAAGTAACATTAAAGGCTTATTCCTCCCCATGCTTCTTTAAGTACTTACCTTATGTGATGCCTCTTGATGCAAACATCTTCTTCCTTCCACTCTCTCCAACAGTCCCATTACGGTTGGTGTCGCTGTCTGATCGAGCACAGACTCCAATATCTTCCTGTGTCCCTCAGAGTCTGTCCTGCGTGCATGCTCCCAGCTGCGTCCATTCACTTACACTGTGTCACTCCTCCTCTCCCCTCCGATGATATCAAGTGTGCATTACTGTTCGGGAAGTTGTGTTCTGCAGCCAGGAGCGAGCGGCGCAGACACAGGTAAATTACATATTTGGCTACTTTTTTTCAAAATGTTGGGGCATATATCTACTGCTTGCTAGCCGTAGATATACAGTATGTAATAAAAATGGAGACTTTAATATCACTTTAACACCCTTGTGTATCTTGGGTAACCTGTAGATCACTGGGATTCAAGCACTCTCATTAATAAGGAACCCCTCCATATATTTCTCTATCCATCTGTTCACTGATCCAATTTCAACCACAGAGGTTAATTCTGTGTAAGCGTCTTAATCAATATTCCTTGTGAATATAAATGGAATGGTCAGATAACAACTTAATCATTCCAGCAAAGTGTTGGGAAAAGTCCATGATTGGGAAGTTGGGAATTGCTGGTAAATGCAGTGAGAAAACTGTGGGGGAGAAGAGTACTACAGAAGGTAAAGGATGAAGGTTTTTGGGCATGTATAGTATGCCTAAAGTCCATAACTAGTTAAGAAAAGCGCAAGATAAGGGTTTTCTGGCTAACAAAGTTCATAGCAAGCATTTTGCAGTGTCTGCTCTTTAAAGGAGAACTATGGGGTTAGGGCTTTTCCCCATAGTTTTCCTTAGGGTAACGGGAGGACACAAACTAGCGTCCTCCCGTCACCCTAAGCTCAGTATACCGCGAGCTACAGCTCGCGTTATACTGAGACCTCGCAGCTGAAGCGGATAACGACAATTATGTCTGGATCCGCCCAGCTGCGTGAGTGACAGCTGGCTCTGCCAACTAGGAGGCAGAGCCAGCTGTACACGCCCCCTCCCCCGTCCGTTCCGCCAGTCAGCGCTGGCGGATCGGAGCGGGGAGGGGGGAATCCAGTCCCTCCCCTGTCACGGCAGAGAGCCGTGACAGGATCGAGAAGTGAGCGAACGCCGGTATGTGTTCGGTCACTTCCCGATCTACTGAGCCGACCTGTCACAGTTTCATTGTCACAGGTCGGCTAGAACTATAAGGATGAGTGAAAAGCACTCACCTCATAGTTGTCCTTTAAGAAGATCATTTATATTTCAAATTGTACAAAATGGCTGACTTACTGAGGCTTACTTTATGCAGTTACAATGTATTTCTCATATAAATCTTAACCTGTTCTTACCTTTCGAATTCCTCGTGTTCGGTTCCACACAAAATCATACCAATCTCTATAATTGTTCTCCCCATGGTCCATGATATAGTTTACAAGATAGTCCATTGTCATACACAGCACTGGCAAAGGGCGCAGTTCATGGGGGAGTGGTTCCTCTTGATCAGCTGAGGAACGACTATACTCTTTAATGGCGGCAGCATGGTCAGCCTAAGACAAAAATAATATTATTACAGTCTGCAAGTAAATATGTCTACGGAACAGTACCAAGTTCAAATTTTCAAACATAACTAAACCAGTTCATCATTTATTTTCACTATAAAGCCATCAACCTATCTGATATCTAAACCAAAGAATCTATATTGCAGCAATAATCCTATTAAGAGGTTAGGGTTTCTCCCAGCCAGTATTATGTGCCCGAATAGGCCATTGCTCTGTATACATTAGTCACCGTAAGAATGAAACAGTTTGAATTGCAAAATTCGCTGCTAAAGAAAACTGTCCCTTGAGATATTCTATATAATAATATTCCAAGTTGGGGAGCAGTGATTGTGTACTCTAAACATACTCCATTTAGTAACCTACAGGCATTCCATCACTGACAAAAATAAAAAAAATAAAAAAAAAAAGGCACAACAAAGGTTGTGTATGAACAGTGAAGCAGAAACAGTTTAAGCACAAGTTTACTTTTAGTTAACTTACACCATATGCAATTGGCTTCCCCCGCTTAATATAGCCTGCTGAATTAATCATTTACAAACAATTAAATCTTCATAGTACAGTTTAGAAAAAGAAAGCAATTCCCACTCTTTGATATGGGCAAATTATCATTACTTTACTTTTGTTAAGTTGAAATATGGGACTGCACATTTATGATGAGTCGAACAATACCTTGTCACTTCCTGGAAGAATTTCAAAAATACTAAGCTGGTTACGGGTCTCCCTCATATATCTCTCCTTTTCAGGGCACATATCCGGACATGTGCCCACAAACACTTTGGCTTGGTCAAGTTCTGTCCTTTTCACTCGAGCTACAAAAACAAAAAAACAAAAGGATGGTTTACAAATGGTATAGCAAACACTGTTTGATCTGATCCATTAGAAGGAGGATTCTGGAAATGTTTATAATTTTCCCATGTGTAGTAAAATACAATAAGTATGACAAGTGTTAATTCACTTAAGATGTGGAATGTGTTTTCAGTTGCATTTGGTGTAAATGAGCAATAAGATGTGCCGCTGTAAATTTTATAGTTTCCAGAAAAACCTAAGGTTTAATGTTATCAACTTGTAAACAATATGGGGCACAGCACAAGCGAACATCTGGGAGATGTCTGTAATTTACAAAAAACAAAACAAAAGTGCATTAATATCCTAGGACAAAAACTGAATCTGCGTTGTCAGCTTTCGGACATTAGTCCCAGGTCAGATACAGGGGAGAGGGCCACCACACCAAAAGGTCCGCTATGTCCCCCAAAAATAATAGAAAGGCATTTTCACTACAAAGACTAGCTCAACACTTTATTGGGAAAACACAATCCCAAAAAACACTCAAAATGCAACAATCCCTTGTACTATGTAAGTTTCCTAATTTTGTGCCCCCCGCCCAACCCTAAACATGAAATTGTATAAGATTAAATTAAAAAAATTAACTCTGGGAAGGCTTTCATTAAAGTGATCCATCCCATGTATCCATGGTGCCATGAAGACCTCTAAGAAGTGGAAAAGAACTAAAAATATTTGCATGTGAAAAGTTTCTTAGGCTCTGTACACACGGGGCACTCTAGAATTCCTGCACCAAAACCCTACGGGTTCCTGCAGCAAGAATGCCAGGTGCCCCCCATTGAAATGCGGGCGCTGTAACCATCAAAGTAATGACAGGGTAACAGCAGTCACATCTGTCTGCAGCAGATCACATGTAATCCTATATGGTACAATTACCTGCAGTTTAAGAGAGACGATTGTCGGTGGAAGCATCTATCCTGCGCGCAGCAACAATTATCTATTAAGCTTTAAGTCTGTGTGCAGTGGAGGTGTGTGCAGTGCAACAGAACCCCCACTGGTTCGCAAAAAAAATCCAAGAATCCCCTCTGAGCAGGGAATAATCACTATAAAAATGTAGACAAGCCCTCCTAATATTCCTGTTTGTAAAGGCCGATTAATGTCATAGATTGTATGGTAAATGAGAGTTGCTCTGGTTTGGCCAGAAAAGCAGGAAGGTGGCTGTTGTTGCCACCAGATTTAAATAAATGCCGTGATTCGTAGAGAAGGACACCTGCTGAGTCTCCTTTGCAACTGCAGGTTCATATGATCTTCGACTCCACTTCCACACCATTCCTGGGCTGCTTTGCCGTTTCTAAATGCTGTCTGCCTCGTGTTGCGTAACAGCTGCGGCCATCTTAGGGGTGTTCACGTGCATATTTGGCCAGCTTCTCACTGATAATTTTAGCTGCATCTTGGCTGATTCTGACCATTTCTGAGTGTGCAGGAGTCTCCGGGAAGCTAAGCCAAGTGGATAGGGAAGGATGTGATGCACTGGACCAGCATGATAATTGACAGGATAAGCAGCAGAGATTTCCAAGACGCTGCTTACATCTCAGGAGTTGGCCATACCACAACTATCTATCGCTCTTGGTGAAAATGTGCTCTTTTATGTCCAACCTAAGAAGATCTCTACTTACTTTGTCGCAAGATTTTGTCCCTCTGGTCCAGCAGGCAATACCTCTCTTCAGGAGTTTTTGCCACAGCCCCCACAAGATGCAAAAGTGAAGGTGGCAGAGATGGAACTGTAGAGTCAGAAGAAGTTGCAGGGGCATCTGTATTATCAACATCAAACTGAAGAGCCTTTGCAAACTGAGATTTCTTTTGAGGAGATCTATTAAAATTCAGATAAATACAAAGTTCAAAACAGCATAATATACTCAACGTGCAGATACAACAAAAACTGTGCATAAACTCACCCCTTAATTGTACGGAGAAGAGGCTTGTGTACAGGGGAGGAAAGTACACTGCTTTCCTGCTCAGTCTGCTTTTCCTTTCTTTCCTCCTGATGATTTTCTCTGTTAGGGACTGGCAATTCTTTCTTACCTGGACCTAAAATAATACAGGTATTGGCAAACAACTTTCGAAAAGAAAAAAAAAAAAAAAAAAAAAACAAAAAAAAAAAACACAACATTCTACAAACTGCAACTTATATAAAAAGTTTCACTTACTAAATTTCTTTCTATACCAAAACGCAGTCACATCCTTGTGCAGCTTCTTCACGGCTTTCTTAGCATTTACTGCAGTTTTCTAAACAAAGAGGAACGCAAAAGAATGATTTCCTTTTTTTAACTGAGAAACAAAAACAGAATAGTATTGTCTGGAATAGACTGTTATAATACCAAGTACGTGTTCAAAGAGAACTCAGATTAAATACTTCTGAATAGTTGAATTAGGTTAACTTTATTTGAACACATGATAACTGATGATTTAAATGAAAATTTCCTTACATTGCAAGTTGCCATTACAGTGCTTAGTAGAAAAAACAACCTCAGGAGTCTAGACAACTAGGGGCTTCTTAGTAGGAGTTTGGCAGCTTCCGAATCTTTGCGAAAGCAACACAAAGTTTCAGCCACAGATGCCTTTTAACTTAGATCAATTTTAGAATGAAAAGCCCTTCAGAGTAGTTTAGTTAATTTGTAACAAAAAGCCCTCAGATCGGAAAGACTTTCACGAATCCACAGCAGTAGGTGTCAGGGCCCATTACCGCAAAGCAAGTTAAATGCATTGATGCATTAAAAGGTGCCCTTTGAATGTCACTCCAACACACCATGTTGATAGACATGCATTGCAGCAGAGAGCTATATGTATTGTGGTGTGTTGGGCAAAAAAAACTGTGCAATATTGCACTAAAGCGCATGTTAACACAATGCATGGTTGGTGTGAAAGGGCCCTTAGTGAGGAGGGCAGTTCTCAGGTCTGACAGTTGCCCAGTAACCATAGTTTCTGTGATTATTTATTTAATCCATGAATTTTATATTTTCACCTATGACAGTCCATCTAAATGGAAAGAGAGCAATTATGCCCAATGGCCAATGTAGAACGTCTGCAACACTCCTCCCCAATCTCTCTCTCACTATCAACTGCCTATCTTGAACAAGCTGTGCCTGCCCCTTATAAACAGGCTGAGCTGATAACCTTATAGCCAACTAACAAGATGCTAGAGCCAACCAGCTGCCAAAAACATGAAAAAAAAAAACCCACCACCACAAGCCCCCAAAACAATACGAGGAAAATCAATAGTGGAGCAGACAGAAACTGGAGCAATTGCCCATGGCAACCAATCAGCATCCACCTTTCATTAGCAAACCAAAGAGAGAAGCTGCAACAACTAAATCGATTCAATCGATAATGAGAATCATTGGCAACAATTCTCATCATCGATTAGTTGATTTTCGATTAGTTGCCGCCGCTCTGCTTCTCTATTCTCCACCCTGCTGGTGCTGGCTGCCACGCCCTGTATCGGCAGAGGAAGCGGGGACACAGTCCACTGCAGCAAGCATCATCAAGGAGAAGAGACTGATGTGACTGCTATCCCCCGCTGCCCCGTTTCTCATCCTCTGCTCCCCCGTGCCCCCTCTGCTGCCAGTGTTCTATCGAGTCCGAGGGAGTGATAGAACACTGGTGTCAAGTCTCCCATCAGCGCCTGGAAACTAAAGCCAGCCTGCTATTGGATATTGGGTGCAATAGCAGGCTGGCTATTGCACCCACTCACTGCCTGCTGTCATCAGCAGAGGAGGACCTGAAGGAGAACTTTTTCCTTCAGGCTCCTCCTCTACCAATTGCCAGCAGGCAGTGGGCGGGTGCAATAGCCAGCCTGGTATTGCAATTTAAAAAAAAAGCAATAATAGGCTGGCTATTGCTCCAAGCCACTGCCTGCTGTGTTGACATTCAGCTGCCTCACCCATCAGGGAGGTGGACCAGGGGGCATAAATGAAAATGGCTATGCTTCACCCTCCCCCATTGGAGGTAAGCAGCCTAAGGAAAAGAAAGAAAGATAGTTGAAAGGGGACAGCACACAATGGAGCCTGCCTCCCCATCTAGAGTTCCAGGTGATCCTTTCCATCCGAAGAAGGAAACACCAATACTGACCAGGTCGGAAGGACTTCCTTTTAAGATTTGGTGATGTGTTTAATGTTCCTGCTGGACGAGGGCTTGCTGTCTCATGTGCTGTCCTTGAAAGACGAGTTGGAAAAATCTCCTTTAGGAACACCCATCTGTCACCATGTTCACCAACCAATGTAGTACCATGACACACTTTGCATCGTACATAGAAATCTGTTCCTATAATGGAATAGCAAGGTTTTTGGTGCTTCCCTTCCAGGCCAAATGATCCCAGTTCTCCCCTGGTGGTCAAGAATGGATCTGTGAAAGACAGACTCTCCTACTGGCTGCTCAGGCAGGCCCACCTATTTTCGACTTTAAAGTGTTCGTTGAACGTGTGCTTGGCTATGTGTGCTTGGCTGTGTGAGCAAGCATATGAGAATAGCATCTCAATAGAAGTCCTATACAGGTGAAACTCGAATAATTAGAATATCGTGCAAAAGTAATTGCAGTAAGTGCTGCAAAAGGGGCCCAAACCAAGTACTGAGTACATATGCATGCTTGTACTTTTCAGAGGTCCGATATTGTTCTATGTACAATCCTTCTTTTATTGATTGCATGTAATAATCTACTTTTTTGAGGTTGTGGATTTGGGGTTCTTGGGGTTTTCATGAGCTGTAAGCCATAATCATCACAATTATGACAAATCACGGCTTGAACTATCTTGCTTTGCATGTAATGAGTCTAATCTCATATATTAGTTTCTCCTTTTAAGTTGCATTAGTGAAATAAATGAACTTTGCACGATATTCTAATTATTCGAGTTTCACCTGTAGATGTTTTTCAGTGCACTGAACAGCTAAGTGTAGCCCAATGCAGACAGTGTTTTGACAGCTTCTTAAAATGGCCGTTTTGAAGACGTCAAGTTAAAGAGATGAAATAAACCCATAAAAGGTCTCCAGGACAAGCTTTTCTGAAAAGTTTTTTTGCACAGTGAAATCGTTTTCAGATATTCATATATTAAACAGATACGCATTTAATTAAACACTATAAATGCAGGAATTAACACTATAAAGAGGACAAAAAAAAAAAACTTACTTGGTGGGCAAAGTGAATAACCGCAGTCAATTTATTAGCCCTACAATACACCCGCTGAATTTTCCCATACTTCTTAAAGAATTTTTCCAAAATCTGTTTAGTATTTAGATGTGGAGGAAGATTCTTCAACTGAATGCAGGTTTGTTCATTAGGAGAGAGTGGACCAAAGCTGTCGGTGCTGTCATTTCGCTTAGCCCTGCGAAGTGGTGTTATCGTGGAGGAAGCTAAAGAGAACATTACAAGCATAATCAAATGTTAACAACTAGCTCTAACAAAACATGCTTTCAGAAAAGCTGCCAAGAAAAGTCACAAACTAAATACCTTCACTTATAAATTATATACTTGAGAGGTAATTTAGTGTGGGCCTCAATTAAGATTTGAAATGAGATGTAATGTTTTTTTTCCAACACTGTCACCCATATTACACCCGCTGCGGACTGTCAAATTCTAGTCAATACTGACTTCAATACCCTGAGTTACCAACCTAGAAAAAGTATGCCAATAAGGACTTTTGGCTACTCAAACCTTCTGATAAAACATACCTGTTCCAGGTCAGAGACTTAAAGTATCCTAGCTAGTGGGCAATGACTGCAGTTATACCTAGAATAAGTTTAAATCTACAGAGGGGGAAAAAAAATGTGTTTTATGCTATTATTCTACAGAGACATGGGTATGACCTTATGAGCCCATTCAGACCAGGGCGGTTGCGAATCAGCACGCTTACCGCGTTGATCTCAAAAAGGGAGGTTTGGGAGTTTTTAATTGTGTTTTAGTGCTGAAATGCAATATAAAATGCCCAAACCGCGCATGAATGGCCCCCATAGCAATGTATGGGATTGTTCATGTCGGCGGATCCGTGCGGACGAACTCCCCCTGTGTGAAGGTGGTCTATCTGTGGCAAAAAGTTTAAGAAATTTGAATTTTTTTCCAAATTAAAACTGAACTGGGAAAAATGGGCAACTGGCCTTTTTTAGGAGAGGTCTGAAATGGCAATCTTCGTGTTTATCTTTTTTACAGGTTTGCTTTAGCAATAGATGTACATGAATGCAATGGTGGACAAATATTGAATTCAGCAGCCAGCCTGTCCAATCCAGGAGTCTGTATTTTTTAGTAGCTAATTTCATTGACAGAAATTGGAGAAAACCTCAAAAGTTAGCCACCAGCTTTAATTGTTTTGGCTCCTCTGATTTGTCCGGCCCTGCAATAAGGACTAGCTTCTATCAGCTAGATTATTGGCATTCCCTTAGCATTTTTTTTCTTGTGTTACAGTTAACATTCTAGATGCTATCTATCTCTAAAGAAAAAAAGACAGACAATGAGGATTATTTACTGCACATACGCAACGTTTCTTGACTCAGGGCTAGTTCCATCAAGGGTCGAATTTTGGTAGACAGTGGACCAGGTCCAGCCACAGAACTGTCTCTGCCAGGGCTTTGTAAGATTGGTCCAACTTTAACATTACTGCTAGATGGTCCCTGGCTTGCAGAGGGATGGGGCTTGGGGGGCTGATTGGACACAGGTGGTAATTGAGTTTTAGCCAATCCATGCTGGATGGATTCAGATGCTGGATAATTTCTTGCAACTGCCTGACTTAGCGCTGATGTATCCGAATCTGGCAATACAGAATCGGCCTTCTCCTCCCTTTTGGTTTCCTTTTGTTGGGATTTCATTTGACTTTTTAAAGCATCATACAAGCTTTTATACAAAATATTAGCACTTCCTTGTCTATCCCTATTTAGTCGGGTAGACCTCTTTATTGAAGGGTGTTCACGATGCAAATCGGCAGAGGTATCATCTAAGGAGGCAAATTCTTGTTTGCGCGTAGAGCGGCCTGATTCTTCTTTTCGCTTCATCCCTTTATGTGGCTCTTCTCTTGCAGCCTCGTCATTAAAATTGGTAAAACTACTATCAGCACTTGCAAATGGAGGCCTCAAAGCCTCAGTTTCATCTTTGCGTTTATTTTCTTCAGAGAAAGAGACAAAACTGCTACTCTGCCTTTCCCCTGAAGTAGGATTTCCAAATAAAGGCTTTTCCATTGCCTCCTGAGATTTCCCTGCTCCGGGTAACACTGGCTTGAAAGCTGTATTTGAAGACGATATGCTAGAAATTTGCCCAAAGGGGGAAGAAGCCATGTTAACCGACAGTTTGGATTCTGGTACACTAGAATTGGTAGTTTCTCCAAAGGCTAGATCAATATTTTTAGTCTGTCCAGAAGCGGAAGTGCTTGAGGGTGGACCAAAGACCGATGCTTTTTCACCTGTTTCCCCGAATATATTTCGTCCAGTTTGTGTGGTGGATACTGTCCCAAATTTTGAAGACTGGGTTAATGATGTCTGGACAGAGGTAGGCTGTCCAAACTTAGGCGCTTGGCCAAACAAGTTACTCTGCCCAGTAGTTGTCTGTCCAAAAGCAACATTTTGACGTGTTCCATCTTCTCTGGACTGGGTGGATGATGACTGCCCCAAACTTTGCCCAGATGTGTTCTGCCCAAACATAGGTGTCTGACCAGAAGCTGGCTGACTAAAAGCAAAGGTAGTGCCAGGCACTGACTGTCCAAACATTAAACCTTGACTTGATTCCCCCTGAGACTGTTTGCTCAACTGTTCAAAAACAGATGATCCTGAAGCTGCCTGTCCAAATATTGAAGTGCTACTTCCAAAGGGCGTAGATGACTGGCTAGAAAGACTCTGTGCAAATGGAGAAGCAGCCTGGTTAGTATTGGACTGAGAAAACAAAGTTGATTGGTTATTAGCTTGCTGAGCAAAAAGTGGATTAGGCTGGCTAGTTGTTGCATGGGGAAAGGGGGATGCTGACTGGCTACTGGCAACCTGTCCAAAAAGAGGTGTTTGATTAGAATTTGAATGTCCAAATGCAGGACCTGACTGCCCAAATGCGGAAGTTGGTTGGCTAGTGGTTGTCTGCCCAAAAGGGGAGGCAGCTTGTCCAGTATTTCCAGGTCCAAATGCTGGTGCTGTCTGTCCAAATTTAGGTCCTGACTGTTCAGAATTAGCCTGCCCAAATACAGCTGTGGCCTGTCCAAACATAGGTGTGGACTGTCCAGAAGCAGCCTGCCCAAATACCGTGCTTCCAGATTGCCCAGAAGCAGCCTGTCCAAATACAGATCCAGACGGTCCAGAAGCTGTTTGGCCAAATACGGATCCAGCCTGTCCCAAAGGGACCTGACCAAATACAGACCCAGACTGCCCAGAAGTACCCTTTCCAAACACAGATCCAGACTGTCCAGAGTTGGCTTGTCCAAATACAGGTCCAGACTGTCCAGAGTTGGCTTGTCCAAATACAGGTCTAAATATAGGACCAGAATTCTCCGATGTGGCCTGCCCAAAAACAGAATTAGATGCTCCAGATGTTGCCTGTCCAAATACAGGGCCAGGTTGTACAAATCCAGGAGCTGACTGTCCTGTGGATGCCTGACCAAACACAGGAGCAGAAAATCCACTGTTGGTCTGGCCAAATGATGGAATAGACTGTGCTCCAGTAGTCTGCCCAAATGCAGGTGTCTGGCTAGGAGTACTTTGACCAAATGCAGGAGCAGCCTGATTTGTAGGGAGTTGACCAAACATGGATGAAGATTGTCCAAATGAAGGAGCAGATAGCCCACCTGCACTCTGTCCAAATATAGGTGTCTGTCCAAACAATCCAGTGCTTTGACTGGCAGTCCCAGTGTTTGGAGGTCCACCAAATGGATTATTAGAATTCATGTCTGAAGCAGAGAAGTGTTCTAGGTTTAATTACACATGTTTAAAACCTTTAAAAGAAAAAAGAAAACAAGGCTCAAGTTAGGTAAAATAAACAATGAATAACATTTACTTAATGAAACATAGTCAGGAATACAATGGCCATAAACAATACAATGCAAAAGAATATGGTAAATAATTACCTTTGCTGCTCATGCACCATTCATCACTGCTCTTTTCAAGAGGAACAGTCTACTAAGTTTTCTGCAGAAACCAGCAGTTCTAAGAGTGTTGTACTCTTGGTCACACCCTGCGCTCATTAGCTCCAATTGCTGACCTCCCATTCATTAGTGTGTTCTGCAGTGATGTTGAGGTTAGCGGGAGGAACTACTGATCACATTATGGCCTATCCACCCTAAAAAATATCCTTACTTATTTTGGTTTCTGCAGCAATGTAGTCTGTCACAGTACACTGCATTCCATTCACATAGCGAAAATTTGCTGCTGATCCTGCTAGAAAATCAATTATTCTTATAACACTGAAAGTGTTTTGTTATACATGTTAAAAGTAGAAAAATATAATGGTTGATCTGGAGAGCTGGTAACTTAATGTACACTGCCTCTGTTATCATTTAGCATTCTTCCCAATTCTCTGTGGACTACAGAACACCCCCCGGCATGTTGTGGAAATCAGGAGAGGGGAAAGTGTTCTGCCGTCCTCGCACATTTTCTGTCTTAGGCTGGGCACACACCTTACAACCATCGTAAGACTTTTGTCTTGCGATGGTTGTAAGATACTTAAAAAAAAAACGTACAATCTGCCTATCTTGCATAGGCAGATCGTACTTGCGATGATCGCAAGCCACGCCCCCTGAGGGGCGGGCTTCCGATGACCGCAATGCCAAACGGGCAGTGTGCTTGCGCACACCGGCCCGTACGGCTTTTATCGTACGGACATGCCACAAACCCGCCGAACGTCGTACGATGCTCGGCGGGTTTTCGAACATGTTCGTAAGTTTAAAGTCGTGCGACCTTACAGTAGTAGAGGTCGCACGGCTTCCACACACCTTACGATAATCGTACGATCGCGGGATTTCCCGCGATTATCGTACGATTATCGTAAGGTGTGTGGGGACCTTTAAGGTAACATTGCTGATACAGTACAGTTGATAGAGAAGGAAGTGTGTTACTGGCAGGATCAGCAGGAAAAAAAAATGTAAAAGGCCGAACAAAGAAAACAAATTTAGCCATCACATGTAAAGATGTGTAAACTGCAATATATACATTTTTGTACTTGCGTTAAGATACACTTTAATGAGAAAAAAAAAACTAAAAAGAAAATACAAAAAAAAAAAGGCAGAAAAACAATATCTAAAAGGGAAAGAAGTAAACTAGTGCAGATAATAGTTAACTACGGTTAATAAGGGACTGAAAATATATTTTTTTCTTTAAACTTCTAAAGGTGTAACCATAAAGGTAGCTTAATTGGTGTGATATGCTGGTTATCCCCTTTTTCTGCACATGAAAAAAAAAACCTTATGTACCATACAACAAGGTTGTTACGCTGTCTTTTTCAAGGACGAACATTCGTACACTGCCTAAAAGTATAATTTTCCACAGAAGCTACTATAAAGAAAGTCCCATTTGGGGGAAAAAAGGACAGAGCCATTGTCATCCTATATAATAGAAAGTGCCTAAACAAGGACCTTCATTGCTGGTCCAGCAGATGTTTTATTGAAAGCTGCAGATTTAAACATATTGAAATAACATGTTAAAGTTTATATGAGATATTTGTAGTTGCAGTGGGCTACTCTTGTACTGCAAGGATTAACTGGTTATTAATGTCAAAGGGGACGGGTAAATTCCTTACGTACCTGCTCCTCCAGGTAGTCCTCTCCGGCTTGTGGACTATCCCTCACCACACCATTATCATGTATAAAACAGGACTATGAGCCCTGCATTAGATGTGATGACATCAGTGCGCTTCCAGCCGCCATTGTGGAGGGGGAATGAGGTTGTGGGTGCCGGCCATGGAGCAGGGATCAGGCAAGTAAAAGTTCTTTACACAGGTACTCTAGACATTAATGAGCAGATAACCCTTGCATGCAATAATGCAAAAAGATGGCAGCTCCAATTCTTTGTATCCCCTGGTATTTGAGCAACTGTTCATCAAATCATTTTTTGTATAAAACACATTCAAATTATTGCATGCAATCACAAATATCCACCCTAAAAAATATCCTTACTTATTTTGGTTTCTGCAGCAATGTAGTCTGTCACAGTACACTGCATTCCATTCACATAGCGAAAATTTGCTGCTGATCCTGCTAGAAAATCAATTATTCTTATAACACTGAAAGTGTTTTGTTATACATGTTAAAAGTAGAAAAATATAATGGTTGATCTGGAGAGCTGGTAACTTAATGTACACTGCCTCTGTTATCATTTAGCATTCTTCCCAATTCTCTGTGGACTACAGAACACCCCCCGGCATGTTGTGGAAATCAGGAGAGGGGAAAGTGTTCTGCCGTCCTCGCACATTTTCTGTCTTAGGCTGGGCACACACCTTACAACCATCGTAAGACTTTTGTCTTGCGATGGTTGTAAGATACTTAAAAAAAAAACGTACAATCTGCCTATCTTGCATAGGCAGATCGTACTTGCGATGATCGCAAGCCACGCCCCCTGAGGGGCGGGCTTCCGATGACCGCAATGCCAAACGGGCAGTGTGCTTGCGCACACCGGCCCGTACGGCTTTTATCGTACGGACATGCCACAAACCCGCCGAACGTCGTACGATGCTCGGCGGGTTTTCGAACATGTTCGTAAGTTTAAAGTCGTGCGACCTTACAGTAGTAGAGGTCGCACGGCTTCCACACACCTTACGATAATCGTACGATCGCGGGATTTCCCGCGATTATCGTACGATTATCGTAAGGTGTGTGGGGACCTTTAAGGTAACATTGCTGATACAGTACAGTTGATAGAGAAGGAAGTGTGTTACTGGCAGGATCAGCAGGAAAAAAAAATGTAAAAGGCCGAACAAAGAAAACAAATTTAGCCATCACATGTAAAGATGTGTAAACTGCAATATATACATTTTTGTACTTGCGTTAAGATACACTTTAATGAGAAAAAAAAAACTAAAAAGAAAATACAAAAAAAAAAAGGCAGAAAAACAATATCTAAAAGGGAAAGAAGTAAACTAGTGCAGATAATAGTTAACTACGGTTAATAAGGGACTGAAAATATATTTTTTTCTTTAAACTTCTAAAGGTGTAACCATAAAGGTAGCTTAATTGGTGTGATATGCTGGTTATCCCCTTTTTCTGCACATGAAAAAAAAAACCTTATGTACCATACAACAAGGTTGTTACGCTGTCTTTTTCAAGGACGAACATTCGTACACTGCCTAAAAGTATAATTTTCCACAGAAGCTACTATAAAGAAAGTCCCATTTGGGGGAAAAAAGGACAGAGCCATTGTCATCCTATATAATAGAAAGTGCCTAAACAAGGACCTTCATTGCTGGTCCAGCAGATGTTTTATTGAAAGCTGCAGATTTAAACATATTGAAATAACATGTTAAAGTTTATATGAGATATTTGTAGTTGCAGTGGGCTACTCTTGTACTGCAAGGATTAACTGGTTATTAATGTCAAAGGGGACGGGTAAATTCCTTACGTACCTGCTCCTCCAGGTAGTCCTCTCCGGCTTGTGGACTATCCCTCACCACACCATTATCATGTATAAAACAGGACTATGAGCCCTGCATTAGATGTGATGACATCAGTGCGCTTCCAGCCGCCATTGTGGAGGGGGAATGAGGTTGTGGGTGCCGGCCATGGAGCAGGGATCAGGCAAGTAAAAGTTCTTTACACAGGTACTCTAGACATTAATGAGCAGATAACCCTTGCATGCAATAATGCAAAAAGATGGCAGCTCCAATTCTTTGTATCCCCTGGTATTTGAGCAACTGTTCATCAAATCATTTTTTGTATAAAACACATTCAAATTATTGCATGCAATCACAATATTATTCCCATCTTCTTGTAAAATATAAAAACCTCTCCAGAAGTGGAGAGAGGCTTCAGGGACTGGTCTAGCAGCCAGACGGAACCATGGTTCAGGTGAGCAATCTTTGTTGAAAATCTTTAATTTTCATCCCTAGACAAAAATGAGCACTTAACACTTGCAGTGCGGGGGGTAGCTCCACTTCAAGGGTGGAATTTGTTTCTGCCCTGAGTTCTTCATTAAGTGTTTCCATTCACACAGCGTACCTTCCTACTGGTTTGTTTGAAGCAGGATTATGCACTACAAGCAGCTTCCAGTGGTTAGAATAGATGCATGTGAGCAGATAAGGGGACAAAATGAAGGAAAGGTTTTTCTAAAAAGTGCATTATTATACACTGACTTGGTCTTTAACCCTTTATCCTGCTTAGCTAGTGTACAAGTGATAATTAAATCTATGAGCACAGTACAGACACGGTTAATTATGGCAAACCCTGCCCCCTCAAACTGTGAGGAGTAAGTAAGATTTTTCAGTTCTAGAGTTTTTAAGAAAGAACATTTAAAAAAGTAAGCTGCAATTTTTTTAAGTTGTCATGTGAATGAGAACACAAATCTATAGGGGAGTTTTCCCAAATATGACTGCAACCAGGAAGAAGCTGCTTTAGATTTCATTGCTACATTTCCACTTTAAGCTACTGCCAATCCCCTACACAGCTCAGATGGAAGCTACCTAATCACACACGAAAACCGCTCACACATTTCTAAATACATTCACTGTAATTAGTGTCCCTACTACTCACCTCCATTCGTGTAAACAAGCTCACCCTACTTCCTCTTACACCAAAAGCACTTCCTGTCCATCTAAATAACTTGTTCCCCCAACGAAAAGCGACACGAAGGTTCCGTTAGCAGAACGTTCCTGCCTCCTACTGGCCAATAGTAGAGGAGCTCTTGCAGTTTATACTAGTCCAGGAAGAGGCGTCTTGAGAGAAAGAAGCGACTTCATTGAACTTCATTCACACTTGCTACTTGCGTTTTTATGCAGAGATCTGTCTGCAAAATCTGTCAGGCTAGATGCTCTGTTTATTTTTAACACTTTAAAAATGACACATGTTTATGCAGGGATTTATTTATTACAGGTATCTATATAGCGCCAGCAATTTACGCAGCACTTTACATCGTGCACATTCACATCAGTCCCTGCCTTCAAGGAGTTTACAATCTAAGGTCCCTATCTCACATGCATATGTAGAAGGGCTAATTTAGACAGGAGCCAATTAACCTTCCAGCATGTCTTTGGAGTGTGAGAGGAAACCGGAATACCACATCAGTCCATCGAAACTGTCTATTGAAGTAGCCAATGAGATTTCAGCAAATGCGTCTTGCGTTTACATGCATTTGGTCCATTTAGAAGTTAAAATCAATTACTAAAGTAGATTTATGAAGTGAGATATGTGAAACAATTAGAGGCATTCTATATCCTGTTAAAGTGAAACCCCAGAAATTCTTACAGATACAGAAAGTCCCCTAAATAACTCAGTATCCATCTCCCAGCCATGTGTGTACATTTTGGAGCTGCAGCCCCTGGACTAGGTGCATGTAGGAGATGCCCACTGCTCTTTCATGCCCTGTCGGCAGGACTGCTCTGTGATTTCTGCCACTGTCTTATTACCTCCACTGCCAATATATCAGGATCATTACCCTGCCTAATGACATAGCTGTAGCTTAGCAAGTGTGTGATGTTATCCCCGGCATCCACTTAAATGTGCATGCGTTTTTTCAGCTTCCACTAGCTGGCATCTGCTAATCCAGTAGTGCTTAAACTTTTCTACATTTTATTCATTATACTCTGCCTTGGCCTGAGCATTAAAAGGAGAACTATGAGGTGAGTAAAAATCACTCAGCCTCAAAGTTCAAGCCGACGTGTGACATTGAAACTGTCACACATCGGCTCAATAGATCGGGAAGTGAGCGAACACATACCGTTGCTCGCTCATATTCTGGATCATCTCCAGCAGAGAGCCGTTCTCTGTAAACCTGAGAGATGGTTGGGTATGAAAATCCCAGTAGATCAGCAGTTGCTGAAATACTCAAACCAGCCCGCCTGGCACCAACTATGTTCAAAGTCACTTAAATCACCTTTCTTCCCCATTCTGATGCTCGGTTTGAACCTCAGCAGACCATCTTGACCATGTCTACATGCCTAAATGTATTGAGTTACTGCCATGTGATTGGCTGATTAGATATTTGTGTTAACGAGCGGTTAAGAGGTGTACCTAATAAAGCGGCCAGTGAGTGTATATGTGTGTTTGTACTAATATAAAGCACAATACTGTGTTCTGGTTACATGAAAGCTCTGGTTAGTGGAATTCCAGATAAAAGAGAGTTTACTGTAGATCTTTTAGCTCGGTAGATATTTATTTATTTAGAACCTAAATCTGCTTCCCATTTTCAAGCTAATAGGAAGACTAGAAGCATTATGCCTGTCCGGGACATAGAGTTTATTAATTGTATTGAAAAAGATAAGCATTGGGGGCGATTTATTAAAGGAGTAGAACATAATCACTTTCAAAGTGAATTTCCACTTATTTTAGTGAATACGGTGATGCAAAGTGAACATTCACCTTGCAAAGAATACCTAATCATGCGCAAATAATATTTAAAAAAAAATGTCATGCATGATTGGGTAATTGAAGTTGGCATTGAGTAATTAAAATGTTGCCTCGTTCACTTAGCTAAGTAAAAATTCCCTTTTGGAAGAGAAAATTCACTTAGTCTAGTAAATTAGGTGAGGTTGTGCAACCAAAAATCAATTTTTTTTAAATTGCTTTGTAAATGACTGGGTATTATTTACAAAATAAACTTTACATTTTCACTTTATTTCAGCTAATTAAGATAAGTGAAGGCTCATGCACGCAGCCAGAGAAGTTTTACACCTGAGCTACAGTACTTGTTATAGGTGTGTGACTCAGAAAATATTAATGCTTGGTTAGCCGCTGCCTCAGGATCTTGGACTGAGCAGGAAGGCTGATAGTGGTGAACTAGATAAACACACAAACCATTTTTTTTCCCATGTATTAAATACATTTTATCTATAGGGAGACAGAAATAGTTGGATACAGATACAATTGATGGTGGTGCTTTAACAGTAAATTATAATAAGGCTGTTCGAGTACTGCAGCAGAGCAAGTGACTGTTCCATAAGCATCCTTCAATAAGATAATGGGATGAAAAGACACATTAGAGCTAAGAAATATTTGTAGACCTCTGCATGTTGTGTCTGACCATGGATCCACCAAGTGACAATGGAATAGGAATGAAACTAGCTGTCAATTAAGGTACATTCGAGCATTAGTTGAAATATATTTAGGTAATTTGAGGATGATAAAGGGAGCAGGTTTTCTTAAACAAAATAATGGCATTGGTGCCTGGTTTTCATACTCATAACAGAAGAATGAAGGGTACAGTGGGGCGCATTCCTCACAATTTGTCACCACACAATCTGGGACCAATATTCCTTGTAGCCCTAGTCAGAACACCGAAGAACTCAAATGCTACATGTCACTCATTGACTGACACCTCACCACATTCATTACAACTTGGGGCGTGTTATGCATATGAGATGAGGCTGCATATGAGATGCGACTACAATGCATAGTATAAAAATACTATGCATTGTAGCTAATGATATCTACTGTATGTAGAAATGTGTGTTTTCCTAACATACCTCATTTGTTGCTCCTGATGAAGCGGATTTATCCAAGAAACACATAGAGCTTGAATCCCATCCAACCAACTGCATGAAGTCTAATACAACATGGCATAATGTATTACATAGGAATGCAATAATACATGTACACTTACCTGTTGATTATGGGAATAAATCATTCTCTGGTTTGGGATTCGTTAATGAGGTTTTATGGTCAGTGGGAGCCATGTTTTAGTGATTTCTAGTTCCTATGTCTTTTTGTGATTTTAAAGATGATTGGAATATGTTTATTTAAAGAAGTGTAATTTAAATGTACCGGTTGTTGTGTGTTCCTTGAAAGTCCGACATCTTGTGCATATCTTTTTTTGAGTAATGATGTGGGATGTCGCACCCTTTACTTTCCACATTTTGGTCCCCAAACTTTAGTATCCAATGCTTTTGTTTGACATGGAAACAGCAGAAGACAAATGTTGGTCTAGGTCCGGTCATGTCAGTCCACTGGTGGAAATTGGTTTTCTAACCAGGTGTTTTGACAGCGATAACTTTGTAGCACAATCTTCTCCTGCATAAGATCCTATGTGCACATCCCATAAGAGGTCCATTCTTTTATGTGAAATTATATAAAAGTGTTTGACAAAAGTAGTAGTGCTGAACTCAGGAAAACCCAATACTGCAGAGCCATCAGATATAAAAAAAAAAATGAAAAATATCCGTGCCCCATCTCTTTCAGCCTGGGGCACTGGTTTGTTGAACCATGATAATGACAGGCCACCAACTGAGACTCCCAGCTACTTTTGCTGTTGGTGAGTGTGCCCTGCAGTCATGCAAAGCAGCAAATGAGAAGGTCCTGTATTACTATATTATAAGGACCACGCTTCCAACTTCAATTCGTGACTGGAGAGGTGCGGGGTCTTGGTGCGAGCCCAGGTCACTGGAGTTCACCTTTGCCCATGCAAAACTGTGACTGAAACCCCCTCACAGGCTAATCAGCTGAAGCAGGGTCATCTCCAGCCATGCAGCAGCTACACTTCACAAAGGGGCAGGGAGTGCCCCTGCCAAAACTGATGGCCAGGAGGTGAGGTCAGGTGGGGCGGTTTTGGTCACTGTTTTGTGAGGCTTGGCAAAACTATGACGAACTGGGTTGGCATCAAGTTCCTGCACATCACTGCTTGTGACTGCTTCAGTCCTTGTAAGCCAGCCACAGCAATAATTATGTGTGAAGTTAAAATGAATGCATGAGAAAACACAAGATAACTATTAAAAATTATCTTTATTTTTCAAAGAGAAAAAGCAGCAATGTCAGGTTATCTTTTTTCACTATACAATAATTATTTCAACAATTAAGTCACTACAAAGCCATGGTTTGGTCATCCATGATTTAATGTAAAATATACCTTGTTGCTTGAACTTAATGAGAGAAAAGTAGAGTATGTTTTTAAAATATTACACTACATTTTTGTTTGTCATGAGACCAACAATCATGACTCAGTTTATATATATATATA
>NW_017307033.1:162926-173115 GCF_000935625.1 Nanorana parkeri
TATACACACACACACAGTATGTTTTGTTGCTGTTTCCTTGTCTGGTTGTGCGCTGCAGGAGAGCCATCACAGTAGAGATTACAATCTATAAATCATCTACCCACATTTACATTTTTAAATATTGGTATAGAAGGAGTTGGAATGTGTGTAGTGGCTTACCCACAAAAAAACAAAGTTAAGGCTTATTTTCCAACTAGAAACATACCACTTTTATATCCAATTGGTTTCCCCAAAAATATAAAGCGCACACAGCTTTTCTCTACCTTTTTATGAACACATTTTGTGTTTTTCCTGGCGTTCGCCATTCAATATTGCACAAACTGAAGTCAAGTCTCATTAAAAAAATGAATAACCAAATTATAAAATTAATCATTTTAGTAGACTGCAGAGCTTGGGAGGTAGTCAGGTTTTGTAAGGGGTAGTTGGTCCTGTTCCAGTATTTATTGAGGATCAGCCATACCTGGCCTTATGGATGCCAGCCAGAGGGCTGTTTGGATGAAGGCGGGAAAAACGTCCCAGTGTCCATATAGGGAAAACATTCCGATATGAGGTGTAGCTTATAGCGCAGCTCTTGTTAAACACACCTGATATGTTCTCCTAGATATAAAAATATATATAAAATTAGGAAAAAAGTAATGCAAATGAAAATAGGTGATTTCCACTTTAACATTTACAGCTGTATATATGTGAAAACCCTTTTTTGAGCTCGCTCCAAATGCCTTGGTCACCTAAATGCCTTTTGCTGCAAAGTGGTTATCTTAAAGGTCAACTCCAGCCAATATATATATAGATCTATATAGATCTATATAGATATATATGTATATATAAATACATTCTATGTAGTGTATAGTATAGAGCCTTCTCTTTGTATTGCTTTCTGTGTCCATACTTGCCTCTATTTGCTGAGTATCAGACAGAGCAGGGCAACCCCCATCACACAACTGTTAATAAAAACATGTTTCCAAAGAGAGTGAGGGAGCTATAGAATCTCTGTCAAAATTGTATTGTTGTGCCTATATTCATTCGGAAGATATCCCCTTACTTCCTGTTCAGGTGACAGGTGTCGGACAGAATAGGAAGTGAGAAGAATTCCCTTCAGCAGGGACAATGGCAGGCTTTAAAACCTGGCAGAAGTTCTAAGCCTTCCCTTCTGTATTAAAAGCTAAAAAAAAGGATCTGACTGGAGTTGGAATTTAAGCACCTGCTTAAAAAAGGGACCAGCCTAATGTGGATTTATGATACAACTTTTAACTTGGCTTTACGATACAGCCTTATACCTGGCTTTACGATACAGCCTTATACCTGGCTTTACGATACAGCCTTATACCTGGCTTTACGATACAGCCTTATACCTGGCTTTACGATACAGCCTTATACCGGGCTTTACGATACAGCCGTATACCTGGCTTTACGATACAGCCGTATATCTGGCTTTACGATACAGCCGTATATCTGGCTTTACGATACAGCCGTATGCCTGGCTTTACGATACAGCCGTATACCTGGCTTTACGATACAGCCGTATGCCTGGCTTTACGATACAGCCGTATGCCTGGCTTTACGATACAGCCGTATACCTGGCTTTACGATACAGCCTTATACCTGGCTTTATGATAATGCCTTATACCTGGCTTTACGATACAGCCGTATACCTGGCTTTACGATACAGCCGTATACCTGGTTTTACGATACAGCCGTATACCTGGCTTTATGATAATGCCGTATACCTGGCTTTATGATAATGCCGTATACCTGGCAGTACATATAACAAAATGCTTTTATTGGTTTAGCTAACAGACCAAAAAGGTCTGTTTGCTGTTAGCTAAAAGGTCTGTTAGCTGGGTTTACATATAGTTTAGGTTGGTTATGGCAGCCTCCCTAAAACATGTAGAATTCGAGTTACAATTTACTGATAGACAATGCTGTTGCAGAAAGCAGGAAGTCATGGACTGAATACTACATGGATATGTATTCTACATGTATATGTGTATTCATACCTGAGGCCAGTCTCCATTACTGAGTTGCTTTTCCAGAAGCAGCTTAATGCCTCTCTCCAGAACACTGACATCTGGGAACCTGTGTGATTTTACAGGAATGTGAATTTTATTGTATCCATGTCATGAAGAATTTCCACTTAATATCAATATAGAAGTGTGAAAAGTGAACAAAACACAAGTTAGCCTATATCTATTAAAGCAAATATTGACTAACAAAAAATAAATCACAAAAAAATACCAAAATAAAAGAAATAGGAAAGCTGCAGTTGATGATCTTTCTTCAGCTGACATGATAATACAATGCCTGCAATACTTTGAGTCATTTAGCATGCAAGCTAACAAGCATGTACATTAGGAGTTTTGATTTTATAAGCTGTATGGCGTGTTTTAGCGACGTACAAGGTACTGAAGTTCGAAGCCTACCCTAAGGGCCGGGCAACTACTCCACTCTATGGAAGAAGCTACAGTTGTCACCCAGGCTTGACTTTAAACATGTCTTCCTCTCTTCATTTCCATTAGGCCTGGTTCACACCTATGGCATTTTTGAGAATTTGGAAAATTGCTTTTAAAAACGCACCACACAAGAAATCCCATGATTTTGAATGGCCCCTGTTCACACCTTAGCAGCAAAACACCAGCAGAAAAATGCCAAATGCCAGAGAAAGTACATGAGCTTCTTTGGGGAGTTAACAGCGCGTTTTTGCCCCATAGACCTCAATGGAAACACCCGAAAACACGCCGCAAAAAGCATGTTGAACATTTTCGTGTGCGTTTTTGCATGTTAGTACATAATAGAAGTCACCAGCACTCGATATGTGCAAGAAGTAAAGCACTTTTTATTCAATCGTCACATGCGTCAAACAGCCAATGTTTCGGGGCCACGCAGGGTCCCTTCTTCTGGGCAGCATAGTGACCACTTACTCAAGGTCTGTACGCTGTATGTAGTGCAGGTGATTTTGTATTATCGTTTGCATGTTAGTACACGCGTTTGTCCATTGTCCGAAATGTTTCTTCAGCTGCCAATCAAAACGCACATGTTCATGTACATGCGTACAAACGTGCATAAAAATGTGCACAACGCGCTTAAATGTGCAAATAACTGCACGCTGAACACACGCAGACGAACGTGCAAAAACACCGCCGCCTAATTGTGAACTTGACCTTAGATGGGGAGGGGATTAGTGCTTAACAAAAGGAAGGAAAGACAACATTTTTTTTAGTGCAGCTCACAGGAAGTGACAAGGAATGTCTGGCAAGATTAACTGGTATTTTTTGGGTTAAGATCTATAAAATAGAGAAGCCAAACATATTGATTTTCCACTTCTGATTTCCAAGCAATGGCAGTGTGAGTTTAAAAAGTAAAAGTGATTTTTTTACACTGCGTCATTTTTTTCACATGTGGGAAATACATTTTGATCGACATATCTAAGGAAACATTATTTCAAAAACTTACCTTACAGCCATCAGCCCCAACAGAGCCCAACATGTATTGTGTATTTGAGAGTCTGCACTCTGAACGTATCTCCTCTCCTCGCAGGACTCAAAATCTTCTCCCCAGCCCCCATCCTCCATCTGATGTGACAACAGAAAATCACACGCCTTTCTGATCTCTGGACACCTGGTTAGGTACAGAGAAATAAAGAGATATGACATGGAATAGGACTTTGTTACCTTCCATCTAAACTGAGCTTTACTCTACATTACAGCATAACCAGAAGAATTCTAACACCCCTTCTAGTAGGCCCATGTTGTGTCTTTTGGCTGTGTTGGGCAAAACTGTTTACACATTTTCACTGGGCTGTAACTGTTTTCTAACTAAAAAGAGTAAATCTGCATGAACTACGAGTGATTATTCATTTGTGAAACCCTAAAGTTTCCTTATTCTGTTCATAATCTAGTTAGTTGAATTTAATGTACATTTAATGATTTGATACATAGTAGCCCAATTTCTATATATTCTTTATTTCTCTAGACCAGTGGTTCTCAACCTTTCTAGGGCCGGGACCCCTTGGTAACATTTGCCAAGTTGTGGTGACCCCCAACGGAGCGCTGGACTCCAGAATTAGTAAGGTGCTGGACTTGGGACTAAAAATAGAAGCACACTCACAAGAATACAAGCCCCCCCCAGCCCCTGCTACCTGCTCTGTCTCCATGCAGCCTTCTCAGCCCCAGCACTGCTTAGACGCCCGCCTCCTGCAGAGCTCCCATTGTATGGGAGGCAGGAGCACAGCAACGGCTGTGAATAGAAAAGCCCTGCTGTACACACTCCCCGGCCACTAGATGTCACTGCAACGGCCACGGAGTGTGTATAGCGGCACATTTATATTCACAGCCTCTGCTGTCCTCCCGCTGACTGACACTGCTGCGCTAGGAGGAGGCTGAGGAGCCTTTCACCTAGCGCAGCAGAAGTGGATGCTCCGACCCCCTCAGCAGTGAGCTGCGACCCACTTTTGGGTCGCAACCCACAGGTTGACAACCGCTGCTCTAGACCCTTTTTAAGGTAATATTTAAAGTGTTTATTTTATCTATGTATCACTTGCTTACTATGTAATATTAGGAGTCTACTTTGCTGACTTTACAATTTAAATAAAAAACAATTGAGAAGATCTGACTTGGTTGTCCAATCAGTACTTACCCATATTTATATCCCATGCAAGCAAAGGCCTCCAGTCCAAACCAAATGCCATATGTAAAGCAAACGCCCCAAGACCTGCAAAACAAATACAATATAAGTCAGATTGACCTTTCTATATTGACTTATTTCTGTGGAAGAGACAGAAGAAATGCCATGGAAAGTACGAGTTGCATACACAGCAGTGATCAATGCAGTGACAAATCTCACCCTACAGCGCGCCCCTGAATTAAAAACATGACCAAACATGAAGGAAATCTACTTTGTCTAATATTTTCACTATGCACTCAATTTCTTCCATGTCACTTTCTCTCGTCCCTTCCTCACATGACAAAGAACAAGTTTAGGAGTAACGCAGACAAGCACTAACAATATAGAAACGTCATTTCTTTTCCTTGATGAATAAGATATGCTATATGAACACACACCCTTCCCAGGAGCCATCTTCTCTCTGTACTGAGCGACAATAATCCAGCCCACGCTGAAGAGTCTCTCTAAAAAAAAAAAAGGAGTAAGATAATCTTCAAACAAGGTTTTATAAAAATGCTGACATGTTATTAACACAAAAACACTAATTACATTGAAACAGCAGTATGTAACTTTAAAAAGATTGTCATCTAGAGCCTTACCTGTCTGCAAAGTCATCTTTCAAGCCCTAACCGCATACAGTGACAGTGCCAGGAGAGGTTACTAGTTTGCAATCCTTATATGGCCTGGGAGCTGAGGGTCCCTCTAATTACAATGGCTTTATAGATGGAAAGTGTGTGAAGCATCTAATGTACCGTGCATTGTACAGAATGAGGCAGTCTGGAGTATGTCATGTTCAGCCCATTGTACAAATGGAGCAGTCTGGTGTATGTCATTTACAGCACAATGTACCAAGTGTAGAGGTCCAAGGCCCAAAGCATTTCATTTAAAGCACAGTGTAAGGAGTGGAGCAGTTCATTGTAAGTCATGTCCAACACAGCGTACAGAGTGAGGTTGTGAGTATGCTGTGTACAGCAACCTTGTGCAGATAGTGAGGCAGCCTTGCAGTATGTCAAGTACAACTCAGTGTACAGGATGAGACAGTTTGGACAATGTAGCATACAGCAACCAGAATAGGTACACAATAAGAAGTATTGATGTAATCATGAAGCTGTTTGTTTGCATCATACACCACATTAAACTATACAATGGCAGAGTGGAGGGTGGGGCTATTTCCCACTCAATTCCTGAGTTTCTCCTATAATATAACTATAGTACTGATATCACAGTCTTTACAGGAGAAAGCACTGAATGCTTTGACTCTATTATTACAGCTAAGGATTTTTGTCTCATGGTTCAGACATGTATGACATACTAAGGAAAAAAAGTAATTACTGGATATATGACATCACAAATTAAGTGGCAAGAGTTGCAGTTTTTATCAAATTAAATTGTTGTTGTTGTGTTATGTGCCTATGAAATTGGTATGGATGTCTCAAAATGGCTATGAAATCAGAACACAATTAAGGACAGAGAAAAAAAAAAAAACTGCAAATACAAAGGGTATTTGAATCAAGCTGCTTATATTTCAGCACCTCTCGACTTCCCATTTATTTATACAGAGTTAGGTATGTGATTGCTCACCTGACTTCATATGCTCGGTAATCAGGATCCCAGGCTTGATAATGCTTCAAAGCTTGCATCACAGCAGATGTGCACTCCACATAAATGTAATAAATCATGATGTCCCCTGAAATGTATATGAGATATATATATATAGATATATATATATCCATCCATACAATAAGGCCATTTGCAAATGTATACAGTAAATAACACAACATAATCAAACTAGACATTTGGAAAATGCATCATGCTTGTCAAAGAAAATGCATAGTGTGTTTCTAGTGTGCACATATTTGACTTATTACTTCAGTGTTTAATAAGCTCTTCCATATTTTTATTATAGCTTTAAATATTGAGATGTATATATCTCCCACTAGAGGAAGCTCTGAGCTTAGCTGAAATTGCTCAGCCTCACTGCTTATCAATCATTCAAATAAGACGTGCAAGACAAAGCAAAACCTGAAAATATGACAAGCTGGGTAGTGGAAGACTGGAGTTAACAAAACAATGCATATGTAGAGGCAGTAGTGCAAGTTGCTAGTCTGCCAGAATTAGATACCAAATCATCCATATTATGCTATCCTTTGTGTGTGGTCAGAGAGGTCAAGGGGATATTTGAAAAACGACTGCTGGAATGCAGAATACTATTTTTTAGATGACTTACTTACCAAACACTTCAGAGGGATTCAGCAATTCAAGCAGACGGCCACCACGTTTTGTTTCATATGTAGCAAATCCTCCATCAGAATTTTTCATGCTAAGAAGCTGAGAAATAATTAGTTCAGTGAATGTTACTGGGTTTTTCAGGAGACAGAAATATATATTAATCCATTAATCACTAGCCAGTGGCCTGTTCCTATTGGTCTTGAGCAGCTACTCAGCATGTGTTTAGGGGTAGTCTGTGTAGACATCCGATGCATCATACACCCCTCATAATCCATGAGGCTTACGAGAGGTGTAAAATGCATCAGATGTCTATGCAAACTACACTAATCACATTCATTACATAACATTTTTTGCAGATCTGGAGTTCTAACTTCACTTGCTGTATACTTATCCCAGATACAACCAGGCAGCTAGCATTTTCAGGAGGTCATTAATGGTAGCCCACACAATTCTCAGTATTCTCTGTGTCCTTTAACACCTTCAAAACATAAATTGCTAGTTTCCTAGCCTGAGTGGTTCAATCAAGTTGTCTATGTATGAATGTGGGCTTACCATCTGAGAACATTTAGAAATGTCTGATCTAATAGTTTCTTACCACATCCACAGCCTGCCTTAATCTGTCCCTTGGAATGTTATCAGATAGAAAGGTGCAGTTCTCCTGGAGCAGCATGACTGATTTTAGTCCTTCAGCTGTGCAGTCTGCCACAATCCAGCCACAGTCACGCGTGCTGAATGGAAATCCTCCCTGTGATACAGGAAACAGAATGATATTACCATGTAGAACAATGCACAGAATTCTAGCCGCTATCTAACTGCTGAAAGTACTGTATGTAAATTCAGTTATCTGCTCTCACTCCATTACCTTTTGGAGTGTGAAAAAAAACAACATGACTGAATTGTTACACATTGGGCACCATTCTATGGGAGGCATTCTCTGCTAAATATTACTTCTTTTCATTTGTTTTGAAAATTCATTGTAACAAATGCAATAGGGATACGTCTGGCAGCTCCCATTGATTACGAATTGGGATATATCCTCTGCGACTCCCATCCCTCTCCCCTGCCTGCCTGCCTGCATGATAACAGACATCTTACCTCCTGGTCATGCTCATAACTCTTCTCCATTCTGTAGGCTAGAGCTGTCTCCAACGCAATATGTATTAAATTCTGTCAGCTTCTGACTGACAGACTGCAAAGACTTATCAGAAGCTGGAAGGATGTTTGCATATTGCTATTGCCCGCTATATGTTGACAGCGCAGAGCCGTGCTGCAGCCGGAATGGATCCTGACAATATTGTCGAGATCCACCCCGCTGACTGATTGACAGTTGGCTCTACCTGCCCACACTTCAGTGCCAGTCAGTGCTGGAGGAACGGCGAGGGGAGGGGGAAATCCCTGCAGGGAGCAGTGACTAACAGTCACTGCTCTATGCAGGGAGAAGATTGGGAACTGAGCGATCAGCAGTATTTAATCGCTGAGTTTTTGAACTATAGAGCCGACGTGTGACAGCTTCAGTATCACATGTTGGCGCTAATTATGGGGATGAGTGTATGTCATCCACATAATTCTCCTTTAATTCAAGGAATGTTATGGCAGCATTATTGGAGGCAAAGCTGGTCTGAAGATAATTTTACAGTACTGTCCATAGATATAAGCTCCACAGGGAATACACATCACCTTGTTCATTTGTCTGTAGTACTTCTTATACTCTGGAGGATTATCTGGTATCTGCAAAACAGAAACATATACAAAGAAAGTTAATGACAATGTACAAAACTTCACACATCGATGTTATATAACCTATTCTATGGGTGAATTAAAGAGGAACCTTAGTCCAAACAAAGTCGTTTCTGTACTTTCTAGAGGCAGAGTTGATCTTTCAAGTGTGTCTAAACCCCAAAATTTAAAAATAATAAATTGCACATTACAAGTCCTTGGATGTGGTGACTGCATTAGTTTTCTTTTTTTTTTAGGCTTCTTTTCTTTTCACCTGGTAATACTGCGAATAACATTAACAATAACATTTCCTGTCCCTTAGTGGCTATACTTATTTTTTTATTGTATCTATGGGTACAGCCATGCTCATCACCCAGGCTGGACTTCAATCATGTCTATCTTTGTTCATCGTTTTTGTATGATGAATTGATGGGACTAATACTTTATGCAAGAAAGATACGTTTCATTGTTTGTGTACAGGAAGTGACAAGGACACTGCATTTCTGGCAAGATCAACAGGTATTTTCTGTACTTGCTCAATATAATCTTAAACTGAAAACTAATGCAGTCACCACATACAAGGACTGGTAAACTCACGTTTTATTTTTAGTAGGGATGCACCAATACCAGTTTTTCGGTATCGAGTATGGATTTTTTTTTTTCAGTACTCGCCGATACCGAATATAGGCATCCATGGGCCCAGATTATTTGGAAGCCAGGCTGCTTAGCAACAATTGAAGCTAGCTTCCTAGTCAATTAGGAAACGGGTCATAATCCACCGCCTGTCTTCCTGAATGACCGGTAAGCCGGCTCCATGCTCACTCGTGGCACTGCAGGACAGAAGGAGATCTCTGCGGGTAAGTATCGGAGCTTTTGGCCGAGTACCAGCACTCGCCCAAATACTGAGTATCAGCACCGATACCAATATTAGTAACGGTGTGGGTGCATCCCTAGTTTTTAGGCTAAGATATGTTTTAAATATAATTTATTAGCAATTGTGTCCCAGTCTGCTAACATGGAAAATAATTATTTTTATAAACCAGGCTGACAATCATAATAGTAACACAATTAAAACTATATTTTCTGTGGGTATGAACTTACTTTCACCATGCCTATACTTTTGTTTAAAGGCATAGTGATATACAAACTATAAAAATACAAGGCAATGTGTTTATTTGCCGCAACACAAACATCTATAACCATTTACATAGATTTTAAGGTTATCTCTGCATTAACCTAAGTTTGGGGTACATAAAATATTGGTGATGGTGTCAACTCATCACCATTGCTACTAGAATTAAGTAAATATAATTGTACACAACTGTTACAAGCATCATGTACATCTCTTAAAAATAAATAAATCAGTAATTGGTATGTTTATATCACCTACATCTACACTTCCCATCCAAACTCTATCACCTACTGTCACTGAGCGCCCCTGCGTTGTACTGCACCTGTGAAAAACGTAGAAATTCATGTGCTTTCTCCAAAGGTTTCTGAAACTGCTGTTTCTTGTGAGCTCCTGCCTGCAAGTTTTAATTTTAAATACTATAAGTACTCACTTATATAAGTACAGAACAGAGTA
>NW_017307033.1:173153-173439 GCF_000935625.1 Nanorana parkeri
AATTAAATTTTTAATTTTAATATGATATATGTCGAGCTCAACAAGACTGGGTAAAGGAAAAGTGCACGAGATAACAGAGTATGGTTTCGTGCTTATTGCAGAACAGACATAATAATATTACATACAGAGCAAAAGTGAAAGAAAACACTCATGTGGGTGGAGTAACATCCCGAAAGGGTTGAAAACAAGCCGAAGCCTCAGAGAATCAACTAGAAAACAAACAAAAAAAGAAAAGAACAAACAAAAAAAAGAAAGAAAGAAGAAGAAAAGAAGAAATAAAGTATGG